>NW_026734669.1:0-267000 GCF_949786415.1 Peromyscus eremicus | reverse complement strand
GTACTTGCTGGGAACAGATGCGAGTGCTATTCACACTGTATATGGCAAAGGGAGTGCAACAGTGACTCTTCTTACCAGAAAACAACTCTTGCTCGTAGGACCAGAAATTGCATGTCATTCAGCTCCATTTAGGACTGGGAAACAAATGCTAGCTCGCCTTACAAGAAACACACTCTGCTTTTGAGAAAATAGCACTCTTCTACTCTACTGTGTTTCCTATGGGGTCCGAACAGTGAGCTTGCTCAGAACAAAAGAACTGTGCTTCCTACACACAGGGGCCATATCTAGTTCAACGCTGCTTAGGAAACTGACAAGAACAGTAGCTCCACTTCAGTCCAATACACTGTACTTGCTGGGAAAAGACCTCAGTGCTATTTGCCCTGTGTATGACAATGGGAGCACAATAGTGACTCTTCTTACCAGAAAACAACTATTGTTCGTAGGACCAGAAACTGCATGGGATTCAACTCCATTTTTGACTGGAAAACAAACACTATCTAGCGTTACAAGAAACACACTCTCCTTTTGAGAAAAGAGCACTCTTCTACTCTAATGTGTTTCCTATGGGGTCCGAATAGTGAGCTTGCTCAGAACAAAAGATCTGTGCTTCCTACACACATGGGCCATATCTAGTTCAACTCTGCTTAGGAAACTGACAAGAACAGTAGCTCCGCTTCAGTCCAATACACTGTACTTGCTGGGAACAGACGCGAGTGCTATTTGCACTGAGTATGGAAATGGAAGCACAATAGTGGCTTTCCTTACCAGAAAACAACTCTTGCTCGTAGGACTAAAAACTGCATGTGATTCAAGTCCGTTTAGGACTGAGAAACAAATGCTAGCTCGCCTTACAAGAAACACACTCTGCTTTTGAGAAAAGAGCACTCTTCTACTCTACTGTGTTTCCTATAGGGCCAGAACAGTGAGATTGTTCAGAACAAGAGAACTGTGCTTCATACAAATACTGCCATATCTAGTTCAATTCTGCTTAGGACACTGAAAAGAACAGTAGCTCCTGTTCTGTGCAATACACTGTACATTCTGGGAACAGACGCCAGTGCTATTTGCCCTGTGTATGACAATGGGAGCGCAATAGTGACTCTTATTACCAGAAAACAACTCTTGCTCAAAGGACAAGAAACTGCATGTGATTCAACTCCATTTAGGACTGGGAAACAAACGCTAGATCGCGTAACAAGAAACACACTCTGCTTTTGAGAAAAGAGCACTCTTCTACTCGACTGTGTATCCTATGGGGTCCGAACAGTGAGCTTGCTCAGAACAAAAGAACTGGGCTTCCTACACACCCGGGCCATATCTAGTTCAACTCTGCTTAGGAAACTGACAAGAACCGTAGCTCCACTTCAGTCCAATACACTGTACTTGCTGGGAACAGATGCGAGTGCTATTTACACTGTGTATAGCAATGGGAGTGCAACAGTGACTTTATTACCAGAAAACAACTCTTGCTCGTAGGACCAAAAACTGCATGTGATTCAACTCCATTTAGGACTGGGAAACAAACGCTAGCTCGCCTTACAAGAAACACACTCTGCTTTTGAGAAAAGAGCACTCTTCTACTCTACTGTGTTTCCTTTGGTGTCCGAACAGTGAGCTTGCTCAGAACAAAAGAACTGTGCTTCCTACACACACGGACCATATGTAGTTCAACTCTGCTTAGGAAACTGACAAGAACAGTAGCTCCTATTCAGTCCAATACACTGTACTTGCTGGGAACAGCCGCGAGTGCTCTTTGCACTGTGTATGTAAATGGGAGCGCAATAGTGACTTTCCTTACCAGAAAACACCTCTTGCTCGTTGGACCAGAAACTGCATGGGATTCAACTCCATTTCTGACTGGGAAACAAACACTAGCTCGCTTTACAAGAAACACACTCTGCTTTTGAAAAAAGAGCACTCTTCTACTCTAATGTCTTTTCTATGGGGTCTGAACAGTGAGCTTGCTCAGAAAAAAAGAACTGTGCTTCCTACACACAGGGGCCATATCTAGTTCAACTCTGCTTAGGAAACTGACAAGAACAGTATCTCCACTTCAGTCCAATATACTGTACTTGCTGGGAACAGACGCCAGTGCTATTTGCCCTGTGTATGCCAATGGGTGTGCAATAGTGACTCTTCTTAACAGAAAACAACTCTTGCTCGTAGGACCAGAAACTGCATGGGATTCAACTCCATTTCTGACTGGAAAACAAACACTAGCTTGCCTTACAAGAAACATACTCTTCTTTTGAGAAATGAGCACTCTTTTGCTCTACTGTTTTTCCTATTGGGTCCTAACAGTGAGCTTGCTCAGAACAATAGAACTGTGCTTCCTACACACACGGGCCATATCTAGTTCAACTCTGCTTAGGAAACTGACAAGAACGGTAGCTCCTCTTCAGTCCAATACACTGTACTAGCTGGGAACAGACGCGAGTCCTATTTGTACTGTGTATGGCAAAAGGAGCGCAATAGTGACTCTTCTTATCAGAAAACACCTCTTGCTCGTAGGACCAGAAACTGCATGGGATTCAACTCCATTTCTGACTGTGGAACAAACACTAGCTCGCCTTAAAAGAAACACACTCTGCTTTTGAGAAAAGAGCACTCTTCTATTCTTCTGTGTTTCTATATGGTCCGAACAGTGAGCTTGCTCAGAACAAAAGAACTGTGCTCCCTACACACAGGGGCCATATCTAGTTCAACTCTGCTTAGGAAACTGACAAGAACAGTAGCTCCGCTTCAGTCCAATACACTGTTCTTGCTGGGAACAGACGTGAGTGCTATTTGCACTGTGTATGGCAATGGGAGCGCAATAGTGACTTTCCTTACCAGAAAACATCTCTTGGTCGTAGGACCAAAAACTGCATGGGATTCAACTCCATTTAGGACTGGGAAACAAATGCTAGCTTGCCTTACAAGAAACACACTCTGCTTTTGAGAAAAGAGCACTCTTCTACTCTAATGTCTTTTCTATGGGGTCCGAACAGTGAGCTTGCTCAGAACAAAAGAACTGTGTTTTCTACACACAGGGGCCATATCTAGTTCAACTCTGCTTAGGAAACTGACAAGAACAGTAGCTCCACTTCAGTCCAATACACTGTACTTGCTGGGAACAGACGCCAGTGCTATTTGCCCTCTGTATGACAATGGGAGCGCAATAGTGACTCTTCTTACCAGAAAACAACTCTTGCTCGTAGGACCAGAAACTGCATGGGTTTCAACTCCATTTCTGACTGGAAAACAAACACTAGCTCGCCTTACAAGAAACACACTCTCCTTTTGAGAAAAGAGCACTCTTCTACTTCAATGTGTTTCCTATGGGGTCCGAATAGTGAGCTTGCTCAGAACAAAAGAACTGTGCTTACTACACACATGGGCCATATCTAGTACAACTCTGCTTAGGAAACTGACAAGAACAGTAGCTCTGCTTCAGTCCAATACACTGTACTTGCTGGGAACAGACGCGAGTGCTATTTGCACTGAGTATGGAAATGGGAGCGCAATAGTGACTTTCCTTACCAGAAAACAACTCTTGCTCATAAGACCAGAAACTGCATGTGATTCAGCTCCATTTAGGACTGGGAAACAAATGCTAGCTCGCCTTACAAGAAACACACTCTGCTTTTGAGAAAATAGCACTCTTCTACTCTACTGTGTTTCCTTTGGGGTCCGAACAGTGAGCTTGCACAGAACAAAAGAACTGTGCTTCCTACACACACGGACCATATGTAGTTCAACTCTGCTTAGGAAACTGACAAGAACAGTAGCTCCTATTCAGTCCAATACACTGTACTTGCTGGGAATAGATGCGAGTGCTATTTGCACTGTGTATGTAAATGGGAGCGCAATAGTGACTTTCCTTACCAGAAAACACCTCTTTCTCGTAGGACCAGAAACTGCATGGGATTCAACTCCATTTCTGACTGGGAAACAAACACTAGCTCGCCTTACAAGAAACACACTCTGCTTTTGAGAAAAGAGCACTCTTCTACTCTACTGTGTTTCCTATAGGGCCAGAACAGTGAGCTTGCTCAGAACAAAAGAACTGTGCTTCATACAAATACTGCCATATCTTGTTCAATTATGCTTAGGAAACTGAAAAGAACAGTAGCTCCTCTTCAGTCCAATACACTGTACATGCTGGGAACAGATGCCAGAGCTATTTGCCCTGTGTATGACAATGGGAGCGCAATAGTGACTCTTCTTACAAGAAAAAAACTCTTGCTCCTAGGACAAGAATCTGCATGTGATTCAACTCCATTTAGGACTGGGAAACAAACGCTACCTCGCCTAACAAGAAACACACTCTGCTTTTGAGAAAAGAGCACTCTTCCACTCTACTGTGTTTTCTATGGGGTCCGAACAGTGAGCTTGCTCAGAAAAAAAGAACTGTGTTTCCTACACACATGGGCCATATCTAGTTCAACTCTGCTTCGGAAACTGACAAGAACAGTAGCTCAGCTTCAGTCCAATACACTGTACTTGCTGGGAACAGATTCGAGTGCTATTTACACTGTATATGGCAATGGGAGCGCAATAGTGACTCTTCTTACCAGAAAACAACTCTTGCTCGTAGGACCAGAAATTGCATGTCATTCAGCTCCATTTAGGACTGGGAAACAAATGCTAGCTCGCCTTACAAGAAACACACTCTGCTTTTGAGAAAATACCACTCTTCTACTCTACTGTGTTTCCTATGGGTTCCGAACAGTGAGCTTGCTCAGAACAAAAGAACTGTGCTTCCTACACACACGGACAATATGTAGTTCAACTCTGCTTAGGAAACTGACAAGAACAGTAGCTCCTGTTCAGTCCAATACACTGTACATGCTGGGAACAGACGCCAGGGCTATTTGCCCTCTGTATGACAATGGGAGCACAATAGTGACCCTTCTTACTAGAAAACAACTTTTGCTCGTAGGACCAGAAACTGTATGTGATTCAACTCCATTTAGGACTCGGAAACAAACGCTAGCTCGCCTAACAAGAAACACACTCTGCTTTTGAGAAAAGAGCACTCTTCTACTCTACTGTGTATCCTATGGGGTCCGAACAGTGAGCTTGCTCAGAACAAAAGAACTGTGCTTCGTACACACACAGGGGCCATATCTAGTTCAACTCTGCTTAGGAAATTGACAAGAACAGTAGCTCCTCTTCAGTGCAATACACAGTACTTGCTGGGAACAGACGTGAGTGCTATTTGCACTGTGTATGGCAATGGGAGTGCAATAGTGACTTTCCTTACCAGAAAACAACTCTTGCTCGTAGTACCAAAAACAGGATGTGATTCAACTCCATTTAGGACTGGGAAACAAATGCTAGCTTGCCTTACAAGAAACACACTCTGCTTTTGAGAAAAGAGCACTCTTCTACTCTAATGTCTTTTCTATGGGGTCCGAACAGTGAGCTTGCTCAGAACAAAAGAACTGTGCTTCCTACACACAGGGGCCATATCTAGTTCAACTCTGCTTAGGAAACTGACAAGAACAGTAGCTCCACTTCAGTCCAATACACTGTACTTGCTGGGAACAGACGCCAGTGCTATTTGCCCTGTGTATGACAATGGGAGCGCAATAGTGACTCTTCTTACCAGAAAACAACTCTTGCTCGTAGGACCAGAAACTGCATGGGTTTCAACTCCATTTCTGACTGGAAAACAAACACTAGCTCGCCTTACAAGAAACACACTCTCCTTTTGAGAAAAGAGCACTCTTCTACTCTACTGTTTTTCCTATGGGGTCCGAATAGTGAGCTTGCTCAGAACAAAAGAACTGTGCTTCCTACACACAGGGGCCATATCTAGTTCAACTCTGCTTCAGAAACTGACAAGAACAGTAGCTCAGCTTCAGTCCAATACACTGTACTTGCTGGGAACAGATGCGAGTGCTATTCACACTGTATATGGCAATGGGAGCGCAACAGTGACTCTTCTTACCAGAAAACAACTCTTGCTCGTAGGACCAGAAATTGCATGTCATTCAGCTCCATTTAGGACTGGGAAACAAATGCCAGCTCGCCTTACAAGAAACACACTCTGCTTTTGAGAAAATAGCACTCTTCTACTCTACTGTGTTTCCTATGGGGTCCGAACAGTGAGCTTGCTCAGAACAAAAGAACTGTGCTTCCTACACACAGGGGCCATATCTAGTTCAACTCTGCTTAGGAAACTGACAAGAACAGTAGCTCCACTTCAGTCCAATACACTGTACTTGCTGGGAACAGACCTCAGTGCTATTTGCCCTGTGTATGACAATGGGAGCACAATAGTGACTCTTCTTACCAGAAAACAACTATTGTTCGTAGGACCAGAAACTGCATGGGATTCAACTCCATTTTTGACTGGAAAACAAACACTATCTAGCGTTACAAGAAACACACTCTTCTTTTGAGAAAAGAGCACTCTTCTACTCTAATGTGTTTCCTATGGGGTCCGAATAGTGAGCTTGCTCAGAACAAAAGATCTGTGCTTCCTACACACATGGGCCATATCTAGTTCAACTCTGCTTAGGAAACTGACAAGAACAGTAGCTCCGCTTCAGTCCAATACACTGTACTTGCTGGGAACAGACGTGAGTGCTATTTGCACTGAGTATGGAAATGGAAGCACAATAGTGGCTTTCCTTACCAGAAAACAACTCTTGCTCGTAGGACTAAAAACTGCATGTGATTCAACTCCGTTTAGGACTGAGAAACAAATGCTAGCTCGCCTTACAAGAAACACACTCTGCTTTTGAGAAAAGAGCACTCTTCTACTCTACTGTGTTTCCTATAGGGCCAGAACAGTGAGATTGTTCAGAACAAGAGAACTGTGCTTCATACAAATACTGCCATATCTAGTTCAATTCTGCTTAGGACACTGAAAAGAACAGTAGCTCCTGTTCTGTTGAATACACTGTACATTCTGGGAACAGACGCCAGTGCTATTTGCCCTGTGTATGACAATGGGAGCGCAATAGTGACTCTTATTACCAGAAAACAACTCTTGCTCAAAGGACAAGAAACTGCATGTGATTCAACTCCATTTAGGACTGGGAAACAAA
The DNA here is from genome assembly GCF_949786415.1 of Peromyscus eremicus. Lineage (NCBI taxonomy): Eukaryota > Metazoa > Chordata > Mammalia > Rodentia > Cricetidae > Peromyscus > Peromyscus eremicus. Next base: position 259,957 of record NW_026734669.1, on the reverse strand, counting down.
CGCTATATCGCGTAACAAGAAACACACTCTGCTTTTGAGAAAAGAGCACTCTTCTACTCGACTGTGTATCCTATGGGGTCCGAACAGTGAGCTTGCTCAGAACAAAAGAACTGGGCTTCCTACACACACGGGCCATATCTAGTTCAACTCTGCTTAGGAAACTGACAAGAACCGTAGCTCCACTTCAGTCCAATACACTGTACTTGCTGGGAACAGATGCGAGTGCTATTTACACTGTGTATAGCAATGGGAGTGCAACAGTGACTTTATTACCAGAAAACAACTCTTGCTCGTAGGACCAAAAACTGCATGTGATTCAACTCCATTTAGGACTGGGAAACAAACGCTAGCTCGCCTTACAAGAAACACACTCTGCTTTTGAGAAAAGAGCACTCTTCTACTCTACTGTGTTTCCTTTGGTGTCCGAACAGTGAGCTTGCTCAGAACAAAAGAACTGTGCTTCCTACACACACGGACCATATGTAGTTCAACTCTGCTTAGGAAACTGACAAGAACAGTAGCTCCTATTCAGTCCAATACACTGTACTTGCTGGGAACAGACGCGAGTGCTCTTTGCACTGTGTATGTAAATGGGAGCGCAATAGTGACTTTCCTTACCAGAAAACACCTCTTGCTCGTAGGACCAGAAACTGCATGGGATTCAACTCCATTTCTGACTGGGAAACAAACACTAGCTCGCTTTACAAGAAACACACTCTGCTTTTGAGAAAAGAGCACTCTTCTACTCTAATGTCTTTTCTATGGGGTCTGAACAGTGAGCTTGCTCAGAACAAAAGAACTGTGCTTCCTACACACAGGGGCCATATCTAGTTCAACTCTGCTTAGGAAACTGACAAGAACAGTATCTCCACTTCAGTCCAATATACTGTACTTGCTGGGAACAGACGCCAGTGCTATTTGCCCTGTGTATGCCAATGGGAGTGCAATAGTGACTCTTCTTAACAGAAAACAACTCTTGCTCGTAGGACCAGAAACTGCATGGGATTCAACTCCATTTCTGACTGGAAAACAAACACTAGCTTGCCTTACAAGAAACATACTCTGCTTTTGAGAAATGAGCACTCTTCTGCTCTACTGTTTTTCCTATTGGGTCCTAACAGTGAGCTTGCTCAGAACAATAGAACTGTGCTTCCTACACACACGGGCCATATCTAGTTCAACTCTGCTTAGGAAACTGACAAGAACGGTAGCTCCTCTTCAGTCCAATACACTGTACTAGCTGGGAACAGACGCGAGTCCTATTTGTACTGTGTATGGCAAAAGGAGCGCAATAGTGACTCTTCTTATCAGAAAACACCTCTTGCTCGTAGGACCAGAAACTGCATGGGATTCAACTCCATTTCTGACTGTGGAACAAACACTAGCTCGCCTTACAAGAAACACACTCTGCTTTTGAGAAAAGAGCACTCTTCTATTCTTCTGTGTTTCTATATGGTCCGAACAGTGAGCTTGCTCAGAACAAAAGAACTGTGCTCCCTACACACAGGGGCCATATCTAGTTCAACTCTGCTTAGGAAACTGACAAGAACAGTAGCTCCACTTCAGTCCAATACACTGTTCTTGCTGGGAACAGACGTGAGTGCTATTTGCACTGTGTATGGCAATGGGAGCGCAATAGTGACTTTCCTTACCAGAAAACATCTCTTGGTCGTAGGACCAAAAACTGCATGTGATTCAACTCCATTTAGGACTGGGAAACAAATGCTAGCTTGCCTTACAAGAAACACACTCTGCTTTTGAGAAAAGAGCACTCTTCTACTCTAATGTCTTTTCTATGGGGTCCGAACAGTGAGCTTGCTCAGAACAAAAGAACTGTGTTTTCTACACACAGGGGCCATATCTAGTTCAACTCTGCTTAGGAAACTGACAAGAACAGTAGCTCCACTTCAGTCCAATACACTGTACTTGCTGGGAACAGACGCCAGTGCTTTTTGCCCTTTGTATGACAATGGGAGCGCAATAGTGACTCTTCTTACCAGAAAACAACTCTTGCTCGTAGGACCAGAAACTGCATGGGTTTCAACTCCATTTCTGACTGGAAAACAAACACTAGCTCGCCTTACAAGAAACACACTCTCCTTTTGAGAAAAGAGCACTCTTCTACTTCAATGTGTTTCCTATGGGGTCCGAATAGTGAGCTTGCTCAGAACAAAAGAACTGTGCTTACTACACACATGGGCCATATCTAGTACAACTCTGCTTAGGAAACTGACAAGAACAGTAGCTCTGCTTCAGTCCAATACACTGTACTTGCTGGGAACAGACGCGAGTGCTATTTGCACTGAGTATGGAAATGGGAGCGCAATAGTGACTTTCCTTACCAGAAAACAACTCTTGCTCATAAGACCAGAAACTGCATGTGATTCAGCTCCATTTAGGACTGGGAAACAAATGCTAGCTCGCCTTACAAGAAACACACTCTGCTTTTGAGAAAATAGCACTCTTCTACTCTACTGTGTTTCCTTTGGGGTCCGAACAGTGAGCTTGCACAGAACAAAAGAACTGTGCTTCCTACACACACGGACCATATGTAGTTCAACTCTGCTTAGGAAACTGACAAGAACAATAGCTCCTATTCAGTCCAATACACTGTACTTGCTGGGAATAGATGCGAGTGCTATTTGCACTGTGTATGTAAATGGGAGCGCAATAGTGACTTTCCTTACCAGAAAACACCTCTTTCTCGTAGGACCAGAAACTGCATGGGATTCAACTCCATTTCTGACTGGGAAACAAACACTAGCTCGCCTTACAAGAAACACACTCTGCTTTTGAGAAAAGAGCACTCTTCTACTCTACTGTGTTTCCTATAGGGCCAGAACAGTGAGCTTGCTCAGAACAAAAGAACTGTGCTTCATACAAATACTGCCATATCTTGTTCAATTATGCTTAGGAAACTGAAAAGAACAGTAGCTCCTCTTCAGTCCAATACACTGTACATGCTGGGAACAGATGCCAGAGCTATTTGCCCTGTGTATGACAATGGGAGCGCAATAGTGACTCTTCTTACAAGAAAAAAACTCTTGCTCCTAGGACAAGAATCTGCATGTGATTCAACTCCATTTAGGACTGGGAAACAAACGCTACCTCGCCTAACAAGAAACACACTCTGCTTTTGAGAAAAGAGCACTCTTCCACTCTACTGTGTTTCCTATGGGGTCCGAACAGTGAGCTTGCTCAGAACAAAAGAACTGTGTTTCCTACACACATGGGCCATATCTAGTTCAACTCTGCTTCGGAAACTGACAAGAACAGTAGCTCAGCTTCAGTCCAATACACTGTACTTGCTGGGAACAGATGCGAGTGCTATTTACACTGTATATGGCAATGGGAGCGCAACAGTGACTCTTCTTACCAGAAAACAACTCTTGCTCGTAGGACAAGAAAATGCATGTGATTCAGCTCCATTTAGGACTGGGAAACAAATGCTAGCTCGCCTTACAAGAAACACACTCTGCTTTTGAGAAAATACCACTCTTCTACTCTACTGTGTTTCCTATGGGTTCCGAACAGTGAGCTTGCTCAGAACAAAAGAACTGTGCTTCCTACACACACGGACAATATGTAGTTCAACTCTGCTTAGGAAACTGACAAGAACTGTAGCTCCGCTTCAGTCCAATACACTGTACTTGCTGGGAACAGACGCGAGTGTTATTTGCCCTGTGTATGGAAATGGGAGCGCAATAGTGACTTTCCTTACCAGAAAACAACTCTTGCTCGTAGGACCAGAAATTGCATGGGATTCAACTCCATTTCTGACTGGGAAACAAACACTAGCTCGCCTTACAAGAAACACACGCTGCTTTTGAGAAAAGAGCACTCTTCTACTCTACTGTGTTTCCTATGGGGTCCGAACAGTGAGCTTGCTCAGAACAAAAGAACTGTGCTTCCTACACACAGGGGCCATATCTAGTTCAACTCTGCTTAGGAAACTGACAAGAACGGTAGCTCCTCTTCAGTCGAATACACTGGACTAGCTGGGAACAGACGCGAGTGCTATTTGCCCTGTGTATGGCAATAGGAGCACAATAGTCACTCTTCTTATCAGAAAACAACTCTTACTCATAGGACAAGAAACTGCATGGGATTCAACTCCATTTCTGACTGGGAAACAAACCCTAGCTCGCCTTACAAGAAACACACTCTGCTTTTGAGAAAAGAGCACTCTTCTACTCTACTGTGTTTCCTATGTGGTCCGAACAGTGAGCTTGCTCAGAACAAAAGAACTGTGCTTCCTACAAATATGGACATATCTAGTTCAATTCTGCTTAGGAAACTGAAAAGAACAGTAGATCCTCTTCAGTCCAATACACTGTACATGCTGGGAACAGACGCCAGGGCTATTTGCCCTCTGTATGACAATGAGAGCACAATATTGACTCTTCTTACCAGAAAACAACTCTTGGTCGTAGGACCAGAAACTGTATGTGATTCAACTCCATTTAGGACTGGAAAACAAACGCTAGCTCTCCTTACAAGAAACACACTCTGCTTTTGAGAAAAGAGCACTCTTCTACTCTACTGTGTAACCTATGGGGTCGGAACAGTGAGCTTGCTCAGAACAAAAGAACTGTGCTTCCTACACACATGGGCCATATCTAGTACAACTCTGCTTAGGAAACTGACAAGAACAGTAGCTCTGCTTCAGTCCAATACACTGTACTTGCTGGGAACAGACGCGAGTGCTATTTGCACTGAGTATGGAAATGGGAGCGCAATAGTGACTTTCCTTACCAGAAAACAACTCTTGCTCATAAGACCAGAAACTGCATGTGATTCAGCTCCATTTAGGACTGGGAAACAAATGCTAGCTCGCCTTACAAGAAACACACTCTGCTTTTGAGAAAATAGCACTCTTCTACTCTACTGTGTTTCCTTTGGGGTCCGAACAGTGAGCTTGCACAGAACAAAAGAACTGTGCTTCCTACACACACGGACCATATGTAGTTCAACTCTGCTTAGGAAACTGACAAGAACAATAGCTCCTATTCAGTCCAATACACTGTACTTGCTGGGAATAGATGCGAGTGCTATTTGCACTGTGTATAGCAATGGGAGTGCAACAGTGACTTTATTACCAGAAAACAACTCTTGCTTGTAGGACCAAAAACTGCATGTGATTCAACTCCATTTAGGACTGGGAAACAAACACTAGCTCGCCTTACAAGAAACACACTCTGCTTTTGAGAAAAGAGCACTCTTCTACTCTACTGTGTTTCCTTTGGTGTCCGAACAGTGAGCTTGCTCAGAACAAAAGAACTGTGCTTCCTACACACACGGACCATATGTAGTTCAACTCTGCTTAGGAAACTGACAAGAACAGTAGCTCCTATTCAGTCCAATACACTGTACTTGCTGGGAACAGACGCGAGTGCTCTTTGCACTGTGTATGTAAATGGGAGCGCAATAGTGACTTTCCTTACCAGAAAACACCTCTTGCTCGTAGGACCAGAAACTGCATGGGATTCAACTCCATTTCTGACTGGGAAACAAACACTAGCTCGCTTTACAAGAAACACACTCTGCTTTTGAGAAAAGAGCACTCTTCTACTCTAATGTCTTTTCTATGGGGTCTGAACAGTGAGCTTGCTCAGAACAAAAGAACTGTGCTTCCTACACACAGGGGCCATATCTAGTTCAACTCTGCTTAGGAAACTGACAAGAACAGTATCTCCACTTCAGTCCAATATACTGTACTTGCTGGGAACAGACGCCAGTGCTATTTGCCCTGTGTATGCCAATGGGAGTGCAATAGTGACTCTTCTTAACAGAAAACAACTCTTGCTCGTAGGACCAGAAACTGCATGGGATTCAACTCCATTTCTGACTGGAAAACAAACACTAGCTTGCCTTACAAGAAACATACTCTGCTTTTGAGAAATGAGCACTCTTCTGCTCTACTGTTTTTCCTATTGGGTCCTAACAGTGAGCTTGCTCAGAACAATAGAACTGTGCTTCCTACACACACGGGCCATATCTAGTTCAACTCTGCTTAGGAAACTGACAAGAACGGTAGCTCCTCTTCAGTCCAATACACTGTACTAGCTGGGAACAGACGCGAGTCCTATTTGTACTGTGTATGGCAAAAGGAGCGCAATAGTGACTCTTCTTATCAGAAAACACCTCTTGCTCGTAGGACCAGAAACTGCATGGGATTCAACTCCATTTCTGACTGTGGAACAAACACTAGCTCGCCTTACAAGAAACACGCTCTGCTTTTGAGAAAAGAGCACTCTTCTATTCTTCTCTGTTTCTATATGGTCCGAACAGTGAGCTTGCTCAGAACAAAAGAACTGTGCTCCCTACACACAGGGGCCATATCTAGTTCAACTCTGCTTAGGAAACTGACAAGAACAGTAGCTCCGCTTCAGTCCAATACACTGTTCTTGCTGGGAACAGACGTGAGTGCTATTTGCACTGTGTATGGCAATGGGAGCGCAATAGTGACTTTCCTTACCAGAAAACATCTCTTGGTCGTAGGACCAAAAACTGCATGTGATTCAACTCCATTTAGGACTGGGAAACAAATGCTAGCTTGCCTTACAAGAAACACACTCTGCTTTTGAGAAAAGAGCACTCTTCTACTCTAATGTCTTTTCTATTGGGTCCGAACAGTGAGCTTGCTCAGAACAAAAGAACTGTGTTTTCTACACACAGGGGCCATATCTAGTTCAACTCTGCTTAGGAAACTGACAAGAACAGTAGCTCCACTTCAGTCCAATACACTGTACTTGCTGGGAACAGACGCCAGTGCTATTTGCCCTTTGTATGACAATGGGAGCGCAATAGTGACTCTTCTTACCAGAAAACAACTCTTGCTCGTAGGACCAGAAACTGCATGGGTTTCAACTCCATTTCTGACTGGAAAACAAACACTAGCTCGCCTTACAAGAAACACACTCTCCTTTTGAGAAAAGAGCACTCTTCTACTTCAATGTGTTTCCTATGGGGTCCGAATAGTGAGCTTGCTCAGAACAAAAGAACTGTGCTTACTACACACATGGGCCATATCTAGTACAACTCTGCTTAGGAAACTGACAAGAACAGTAGCTCTGCTTCAGTCCAATACACTGTACTTGCTGGGAACAGACGCGAGTGCTATTTGCACTGAGTATGGAAATGGGAGCGCAATAGTGACTTTCCTTACCAGAAAACAACTCTTGCTCATAAGACCAGAAACTGCATGTGATTCAGCTCCATTTAGGACTGGGAAACAAATGCTAGCTCGCCTTACAAGAAACACACTCTGCTTTTGAGAAAATAGCACTCTTCTACTCTACTGTGTTTCCTTTGGGGTCCGAACAGTGAGCTTGCACAGAACAAAAGAACTGTGCTTCCTACACACACGGACCATATGTAGTTCAACTCTGCTTAGGAAACTGACAAGAACAATAGCTCCTATTCAGTCCAATACACTGTACTTGCTGGGAATAGATGCGAGTGCTATTTGCACTGTGTATGTAAATGGGAGCGCAATAGTGACTTTCCTTACCAGAAAACACCTCTTTCTCGTAGGACCAGAAACTGCATGGGATTCAACTCCATTTCTGACTGGGAAACAAACACTAGCTCGCCTTACAAGAAACACACTCTGCTTTTGAGAAAAGAGCACTCTTCTACTCTACTGTGTTTCCTATAGGGCCAGAACAGTGAGCTTGCTCAGAACAAAAGAACTGTGCTTCATACAAATACTGCCATATCTTGTTCAATTATGCTTAGGAAACTGAAAAGAACAGTAGCTCCTCTTCAGTCCAATACACTGTACATGCTGGGAACAGATGCCAGAGCTATTTGCCCTGTGTATGACAATGGGAGCGCAATAGTGACTCTTCTTACAAGAAAAAAACTCTTGCTCCTAGGACAAGAATCTGCATGTGATTCAACTCCATTTAGGACTGGGAAACAAACGCTACCTCGCCTAACAAGAAACACACTCTGCTTTTGAGAAAAGAGCACTCTTCCACTCTACTGTGTTTCCTATGGGGTCCGAACAGTGAGCTTGCTCAGAACAAAAGAACTGTGTTTCCTACACACATGGGCCATATCTAGTTCAACTCTGCTTCGGAAACTGACAAGAACAGTAGCTCAGCTTCAGTCCAATACACTGTACTTGCTGGGAACAGATGCGAGTGCTATTTACACTGTATATGGCAATGGGAGCGCAACAGTGACTCTTCTTACCAGAAAACAACTCTTGCTCGTAGGACAAGAAAATGCATGTGATTCAGCTCCATTTAGGACTGGGAAACAAATGCTAGCTCGCCTTACAAGAAACACACTCTGCTTTTGAGAAAATACCACTCTTCTACTCTACTGTGTTTCCTATGGGTTCCGAACAGTGAGCTTGCTCAGAACAAAAGAACTGTGCTTCCTACACACACGGACAATATGTAGTTCAACTCTGCTTAGGAAACTGACAAGAACTGTAGCTCCGCTTCAGTCCAATACACTGTACTTGCTGGGAACAGACGCGAGTGTTATTTGCCCTGTGTATGGAAATGGGAGCGCAATAGTGACTTTCCTTACCAGAAAACAACTCTTGCTCGTAGGACCAGAAATTGCATGGGATTCAACTCCATTTCTGACTGGGAAACAAACACTAGCTCGCCTTACAAGAAACACACGCTGCTTTTGAGAAAAGAGCACTCTTCTACTCTACTGTGTTTCCTATGGGGTCCGAACAGTGAGCTTGCTCAGAACAAAAGAACTGTGCTTCCTACACACAGGGGCCATATCTAGTTCAACTCTGCTTAGGAAACTGACAAGAACGGTAGCTCCTCTTCAGTCGAATACACTGGACTAGCTGGGAACAGACGCGAGTGCTATTTGCCCTGTGTATGGCAATAGGAGCACAATAGTCACTCTTCTTATCAGAAAACAACTCTTACTCATAGGACAAGAAACTGCATGGGATTCAACTCCATTTCTGACTGGGAAACAAACCCTAGCTCGCCTTACAAGAAACACACTCTGCTTTTGAGAAAAGAGCACTCTTCTACTCTACTGTGTTTCCTATGTGGTCCGAACAGTGAGCTTGCTCAGAACAAAAGAACTGTGCTTCCTACAAATATGGACATATCTAGTTCAATTCTGCTTAGGAAACTGAAAAGAACAGTAGATCCTCTTCAGTCCAATACACTGTACATGCTGGGAACAGACGCCAGGGCTATTTGCCCTCTGTATGACAATGAGAGCACAATATTGACTCTTCTTACCAGAAAACAACTCTTGGTCGTAGGACCAGAAACTGTATGTGATTCAACTCCATTTAGGACTGGAAAACAAACGCTAGCTCTCCTTACAAGAAACACACTCTGCTTTTGAGAAAAGAGCACTCTTCTACTCTACTGTGTAACCTATGGGGTCGGAACAGTGAGCTTGCTCAGAACAAAAGAACTGTGCTTCCTACACACATGGGCCATATCTAGTACAACTATGCTTAGGAAACTGACAAGAACAGTAGCTCTGCTTCAGTCCAATACACTGTACTTGCTGGGAACAGACGCGAGTGCTATTTGCACTGAGTATGGAAATGGGTGCGCAATAGTGACTTTCCTTACCAGAAAACAACTCTTGCTCATAAGACCAGAAACTGCATGTGATTCAGTTCCATTTAGGACTGGGAAACAAATGCTAGCTCGCCTTACAAGAAACACACTCTGCTTTTGAGAAAATAGCACTCTTCTACTCTACTGTGTTTCCTTTGGGGTCCGAACAGTGAGCTTGCACAGAACAAAAGAACTGTGCTTCCTACACACACGGACCATATGTAGTTCAACTCTGCTTAGGAAACTGACAAGAACAATAGCTCCTATTCAGTCCAATACACTGTACTTGCTGGGAATAGATGCGAGTGCTATTTGCACTGTGTATGTAAATGGGAGCGCAATAGTGACTTTCCTTACCAGAAAACACCTCTTTCTCGTAGGACCAGAAACTGCATGGGATTCAACTCCATTTCTGACTGGGAAACAAACACTAGCTCGCCTTACAAGAAACACACTCTGCTTTTGAGAAAAGAGCACTCTTCTACTCTACTGTGTTTCCTATAGGGCCAGAACAGTGAGCTTGCTCAGAACAAAAGAACTGTGCTTCATACAAATACTGCCATATCTTGTTCAATTATGCTTAGGAAACTGAAAAGAACAGTAGCTCCTCTTCAGTCCAATACACTGTACATGCTGGGAACAGATGCCAGAGCTATTTGCCCTGTGTATGACAATGGGAGCGCAATAGTGACTCTTCTTACAAGAAAAAAACTCTTGCTCCTAGGACAAGAATCTGCATGTGATTCAACTCCATTTAGAACTGGGATACAAATGCTACCTCGCCTAACAAGAAACACACTCTGCTTTTGAGAAAAGAGCACTCTTCCACTCTACTGTGTTTCCTATGGGGTCCGAACAGTGAGCTTGCTCAGAACAAAAGAACTGTGTTTCCTACACACATGGGCCATATCTAGTTCAACTCTGCTTCGGAAACTGACAAGAACAGTAGCTCAGCTTCAGTCCAATACACTGTACTTGCTGGGAACAGATGCGAGTGCTATTTACACTGTATATGGCAATGGGAGCGCAACAGTGACTCTTCTTACCAGAAAACAACTCTTGCTCGTAGGACAAGAAAATGCATGTGATTCAGCTCCATTTAGGACTGGGAAACAAATGCTAGCCCGCCTTACAAGAAACACACTCTGCTTTTGAGAAAATACCACTCTTCTACTCTACTGTGTTTCCTATGGGTTCCGAGCAGTGAGCTTGCTCAGAACAAAAGAACTGTGCTTCCTACACACACGGACAATATGTAGTTCAACTCTGCTTAGGAAACTGACAAGAACTGTAGCTCCGCTTCAGTCCAATACACTGTACTTGCTGGGAACAGACGCGAGTGTTATTTGCCCTGTGTATGGAAATGGGAGCGCAATAGTGACTTTCCTTACCAGAAAACAACTCTTGCTCGTAGGACCAGAAATTGCATGGGATTCAACTCCATTTCTGACTGGGAAACAAACACTAGCTCGCCTTACAAGAAACACACGCTGCTTTTGAGAAAAGAGCACTCTTCTACTCTACTGTGTTTCCTATGGGGTCCGAACAGTGAGCTTGCTCAGAACAAAAGAACTGTGCTTCCTACACACAGGGGCCATATCTAGTTCAACTCTGCTTAGGAAACTGACAAGAACGGTAGCTCCTCTTCAGTCGAATACACTGGACTAGCTGGGAACAGACGCGAGTGCTATTTGCCCTGTGTATGGCAATAGGAGCACAATAGTCACTCTTCTTATCAGAAAACAACTCTTACACATAGGACAAGAAACTGCATGGGATTCAACTCCATTTCTGACTGGGAAACAAACACTAGCTCGCCTTACAAGAAACACACTCTGCTTTTGAGAAAAGAGCACTCTTCTACTCTACTGTGTTTCCTATGTGGTCCGAACAGTGAGCTTGCTCAGAACAAAAGAACTGTGCTTCCTACAAATATGGACATATCTAGTTCAATTCTGCTTAGGAAACTGAAAAGAACAGTAGATCCTCTTCAGTCCAATACACTGTACATGCTGGGAACAGACGCCAGGGCTATTTGCCCTCTGTATGACAATGAGAGCACAATATTGACTCTTCTTACCAGAAAACAACTCTTGGTCGTAGGACCAGAAACTGTATGTGATTCAACTCCATTTAGGACTGGAAAACAAACGCTAGCTCTCCTTACAAGAAACACACTCTGCTTTTGACAAAAGAGCACTCTTCTACTCTACTGTGTAACCTATGGGGTCGGAACAGTGAGCTTGCTCAGAACAAAAGAACTGTGCTTCCTACACACAGGGGCCATATCTAGTTCAACTCTGCTTAGGAAATTGACAAGAACAGCAGCTCCTCTTCAGTCCAATACACTGTACTTGCTGGGAACAGACGCGAGTGCTATTTGCACTGTGTATGGCAATGGGAGTACAATAATGACTTTCCTTACCAGAAAACAACTCTTGCTCGTAGGACTAAAAACTGCATGTGATTCAACTCCATTTAGGACTGGGAAACAAACGCTAGCTTGCCTTACAAGAAACACACTCTGCTTTTGAGAAAAGAGCACTCTTCTACTCTACTGTGTTTCCTATGGGGTCAGAAGAGTGAGCTTGCTCAGAACAAAAGAACTGTGCTTCCTACACACAGGGGCCATATCTAGTTCAACTCTCCTTAGGAAACTGACAAGAACGGTAGCTCCTCTTTAGTCCAATACACTGTACTAGCTGGGAACAGACGCAAGTGCTATTTGCAGTGTGTATGGCAATAGGAGCGCAATAGTGACTCTTCTTATCAGAAAACACCTCTTGCTCATAGGACCAGAAATTGCATGGGATTCAACTCCATTTCTGACTGGGAAACAAACACTAGCTCGCCTTATAAGAAACACATTCTGCTTTTGAGAAAAGAGCACTCTTCTACTCTAATGTCTTTTCTATGGGGTCTGAACAGTGAGCTTGCTCAGAACAAAAGAACTGTGCTTCCTACACACAGGGGGCATATCTAGTTCAACTCTGCTAAGGAAACTGACAAGAACAGTAGCTCCACTTCAGTCCAATACACTGTACTTGCTGGGAACAGACGTCAGTGCTTTTGCCCTGTGTGTGACAATGGGAGCGCAATAGTGACTCTTCTTACCAGAAAACAACTCTTGTTCGTAGGACCAGAAACTGCATGGGATTCAACTCCATTTTTGACTGGAAACAAACACTATCTCGCGTTACAAGAAACACACTCTCCTTTTGAGAAAAGAGCACTCTTCTACTCTAATGTGTTTCCTATGGGGTCCGAATAGTGAGCTTGCTCAGAACAAAAGAACTGTGCTTCCTACACACATGGGCCATATCTAGTTCAACTCTGCTTAGGAAACTGACAAGAACAGTAGCTCCTATTCAGTCCAATACACTGTACTTGCTGGGAACAGACGCGAGTGCTCTTTGCACTGTGTATGTAAATGGGAGCGCAATAGTGACTTTCCTTACCAGAAAACAACTCTTGCTCGTAGGACCAGAAACTGCATGGGTTTCAACTCCATTTCTGACTGGGAAACAAACACTAGCTCGCCTTACAAGAAACACACTCTGCTTTTGAGAAAAGAGCACTCTTCTACTCTACGGTGTTTCCTATAGGGCCAGAACTGTGAGCTTGCTCAGAACAAAAGAACTGTGCTTCATACAAATACTGCCATATCTAGTTCAATTCTGCTTAGGAAACTGACAAGAACAGTAGCTCCTGTTCAGTCCAATACACTGTACTAGCTGGGAACAGACGTGAGTGCTATTTGCCCTGTGTACGGCAATAGGAGCACAATAGTGACTCTTCTTATGAGAAAACAACTCTTACTCATAGGACAAGAAACTGCATGGGATTCAATTCCTTTTCTGACTGGGAAACAAACACTAGCTCGCCTTACAAGAAACACACTCTGCTTTTGAGAAAAGAGCACTCTTCTACTCTACTGTGTTTCCTATGTGGTCCGAACAGTGAGCTTGCTCAGAACAAAAGAACAGTGCTTCCTACAAATATGGACATATCTAGTTCAATTCTGCTTAGGAAACTGAAAAGAACAGTAGATCCTCTTCAGTCCAATACACTGTACATGCTGGGAAAAGACGCCAGGGCTATTTGCCCTCTGTATGACAATGAGAGCGCAATAGTGACACTTCTTACCAGAAAACAACTCTTGGTCGTAGGACCAGAAACTGTATGTGATTCAACTCCACTTAGGACTGGAAAACATACGCTAGCTCTCCTTACAAGAAACACACTCTGCTTTTGAGAAAAGAGCACTCTTCTACTCTACTGTATATCCTATGGGGTCGGAACAGTGAGCTTGCTCAGAACAAAAGAACTGTGCTTCCTACACACAGGGGCCATATCTAGTTCAACTCTGCTTAGGAAATTGACAAGAACAGCGGCTCCTCTTCAGTCCAATACACTGTACTTGCTGGGAACAGACGCCAGTGCTATTTGCACTGTGTATGGCAATGGGAGTACAATAATGACTTTCCTTACCAGAAAACAACTCTTGTTCGTAGTACCAAAAACAGGATGTGATTCAACTCCATTTAGGACTGGGAAACAAACGCTAGCTTGCCTTACAAGAAACACACTCTGCTTTTGAGAAAAGAGCACTCTTCTACTCTACTGTGTTTCCTATGGGGTCAGAAGAGTGAGCTTGCTCAGAACAAAAGAACTGTGCTTCCTACACACAGGGGCCATATCAAGTTCAACTCTCCTTAGGAAACTGACAAGAACAGTAGCTCCTCTTCAGTCCAATACACTGTACTAGCTGGGAACAGACGCAAGTGCTATTTGTACTGTGTATGGCAATAGGAGCGCAATAGTGACTCTTCTTATCAGAAAACACCTCTTGCTCATAGGACCAGAAATTGCATGGGATTCAACTCCATTTCTGACTGGGAAACAAACACTAGCTCGCTTTATAAGAAACACACTCTGCTTTTGAGAAAAGAGCACTCTTCTACTCTAATGTCTTTTCTATGGGGTCTGAACAGTGAGCTTGCTCAGAACAAAAGAACTGTGCTTCCTACACACTGGGGCCATATCTAGTTCAACTCTGCTTAGGAAACTGACAAGAACAGTAGCTCCTGTTCAGTCCAATACACTGTACTAGCTGGGAACAGACGCGAGTGCTATTTGCCCTGTGTATGGCAATAGGAGCACAATAGTGACTCTTCTTATGAGAAAACAACTCTTACTCATAGGACAAGAAACTGCATGGGATTCAATTCCTTTTCTGACTGGGAAACAAACACTAGCTCGCCTTACAAGAAACACACTCTGCTTTTGAGAAAAGAGCACTCTTCTACTCTACTGTGTTTCCTATGGGGTCCGAACAGTGAGCTTGCTCAGAACAAAAGAACTGTGCTTCCTACAAATATGGACATATCTAGTTCAATTCTGCTTAGGAAACTGAAAAGAACAGTAGATCCTCTTCAGTCCAATACACTGTACATGCTGGGAAAAGACGCCAGGGCTATTTGCCCTCTGTATGACAATGAGAGCGCAATAGTGACACTTCTTACCAGAAAACAACTCTTGGTCGTAGGACCAGAAACTGTATGTGATTCAACTCCATTTAGGACTGGAAAACATATGCTAGCTCTCCTTACAAGAAACACACTCTGCTTTTGAGAAAAGAGCACTCTTCTACTCTACTGTATATCCTATGGGGTCGGAACAGTGAGCTTGCTCAGAACAAAAGAACTGTGCTTCCTACACACAGGGGCCATATCTAGTTCAACTATGCTTAGGAAATTGACCAGAACAGCGGCTCCTCTTCAGTCCAATACACTGTACTTGCTGGGAACAGACGCGAGTGCTATTTGCACTGTGTATGGCAATGGGAGTACAATAATGACTTTCCTTACCAGAAAACAACTCTTGTTCGTAGTACCAAAAACAGGATGTGATTCAACTCCATTTAGGACTGGGAAACAAACGCTAGCTTGCCTTACAAGAAACACACTCTGCTTTTGAGAAAAGAGCACTCTTCTACTCTACTGTGTTTCCTATGGGGTCAGAAGAGTGAGCTTGCTCAGAACAAAAGAACTGTGCTTCCTACACACAGGGGCCATATCAAGTTCAACTCTCCTTAGGAAACTGACAAGAACGGTAGCTCCTCTTCAGTCCAATACACTGCACTAGCTGGGAACAGACACAAGTGCTATTTGTACTGTGTATGGCAATAGGAGCACAATAGTGACTCTTCTTATCAGAAAACACCTCTTGCTCATAGGACCAGAAATTGCATGGGATTCAACTCCATTTCTAACTGGGAAACAAACACTAGCTCGCCTTATAAGAAACACACTCTGCTTTTGAGAAAAGAGCACTCTTCTACTCTACTGTGTTTCCTATGTGGTCCGAACAGTGAGCTTGCTCAGAACAAAAGAACTGTGCTTCCTACAAATATGGACATATCTAGTTCAATTCTGCTTAGGAAACTGAAAAGAACAGTAGATCCTCTTCAGTCCAATACACTGTACATGCTGGGAAAAGACGCCAGGGCTATTTGCCCTCTGTATGACAATGAGAGCGCAATAGTGACACTTCTTACCAGAAAACAACTCTTGGTCGTAGGACCAGAAACTGTATGTGATTCAACTCCACTTAGGACTGGAAAACATACGCTAGCTCTCCTTACAAGAAACACACTCTGCTTTTGAGAAAAGAGCACTCTTCTACTCTACTGTATATCCTATGGGGTCGGAACAGTGAGCTTGCTCAGAACAAAAGAACTGTGCTTCCTACACACAGGGGCCATATCTAGTTCAACTCTGCTTAGGAAATTGACAAGAACAGCGGCTCCTCTTCAGTCCAATACACTGTACTTGCTGGGAACAGACGCCAGTGCTATTTGCACTGTGTATGGCAATGGGAGTACAATAATGACTTTCCTTACCAGAAAACAACTCTTGTTCGTAGTACCAAAAACAGGATGTGATTCAACTCCATTTAGGACTGGGAAACAAACGCTAGCTTGCCTTACAAGAAACACACTCTGCTTTTGAGAAAAGAGCACTCTTCTACTCTACTGTGTTTCCTATGGGGTCAGAAGAGTGAGCTTGCTCAGAACAAAAGAACTGTGCTTCCTACACACAGGGGCCATATCAAGTTCAACTCTCCTTAGGAAACTGACAAGAACGGTAGCTCCTCTTCAGTCCAATACACTGTACTAGCTGGGAACAGACGCAAGTGCTATTTGTACTGTGTATGGCAATAGGAGCGCAATAGTGACTCTTCTTATCAGAAAACACCTCTTGCTCATAGGACCAGAAATTGCATGGGATTCAACTCCATTTCTGACTGGGAAACAAACACTAGCTCGCTTTATAAGAAACACACTCTGCTTTTGAGAAAAGAGCACTCTTCTACTCTAATGTCTTTTCTATGGGGTCTGAACAGTGAGCTTGCTCAGAACAAAAGAACTGTGCTTCCTACACACAGGGGCCATATCTAGTTCAACTCTGCTTAGGAAACTGACAAGAACAGTAGCTCCTGTTCAGTCCAATACACTGTACTAGCTGGGAACAGACGCGAGTGCTATTTGCCCTGTGTATGGCAATAGGAGCACAATAGTGACTCTTCTTATGAGAAAACAACTCTTACTCATAGGACAAGAAACTGCATGGGATTCAATTCCTTTTCTGACTGGGAAACAAACACTAGCTCGCCTTACAAGAAACACACTCTGCTTTTGAGAAAAGAGCACTCTTCTACTCTACTGTGTTTCCTATGGGGTCCGAACAGTGAGCTTGCTCAGAACAAAAGAACTGTGCTTCCTACAAATATGGACATATCTAGTTCAATTCTGCTTAGGAAACTGAAAAGAACAGTAGATCCTCTTCAGTCCAATACTGTTGCTGGAGAATTTCTCTCCAACTCCCGCCACCAAGTCCGGCCAGTCTCAGAGCCCACTTATAAAATAAACACACAGACTCTTACATTATTTAAACTGCTTGGCCATTAGCTCAGGCCTGTTATTGTCTAGCTCTTACTCTTATATTTAGCCCATTTCTATTAATCTTTACTTTGCCACGTGGCTTGTGGCTTACCGGTACTTTACATCTTCCTTGTCCTGATGGCGGCTGGCAGTGTCTCCCTCTCAGCCTTCCACTTCCCAGAATTCTTTTCCTTGTCCCGCCTATACTTCCTGCCTAGCCAATGGCCAATCAGTGATTTATTTACTGACCAATCAGCAACACACTTGACATACAGACCATCCCACAGCACTTCCCCTTTTTCTTTTCTTAAAAAGGAAGGTTTTAACTTTAACATAGTAAAATTACATATAACAAAACAATTATCAAGCAAGAATTACAGTTACAGTATTAAAGAAGAGATCCTATCTATCTTATATTTGTAAGTTTAAGGTTTTATATCTAACTTATCTTTTATTATAACTAAGGAAAATTGTAAGTATCCAGTCTTTAACCACATCAAAGACCTCAGAAGGATATATTACTACCTGAGAAATGGAGAAGGATATAAGCAACTTTTAGGAGTCTTGTAGGGTAGACAGAGACAGCTGAGCCTGGACAGTCATCCAAAGTTTTCTTGTAAAGTTGGGGCATCTGTCTTCAGCCCACAGGCCTAGAGTCTCTTATTTACTTTTCTCTGTGTCTTGTAGAATGTCTGGCAGATTTCTCTGCAAAGCAGGAACCTGAAGGACCATTTTGTCAAGCAAAGTTTAGTGGTCACCTTTCTATGGGTCCTGCATGTCCAGTTGATCAAGCAGTCCAGGCAAGAACAGTTTCTTGCCCAAATGGCTATTTTTGTCAAGGTGAAGATAAACTCCATATGGAGTGTCTTCGATGCCCATCCTCCTCTCTGAAGTAAATTGGTGCTGTCAGGAGCAGACATGTCTCACTGTCCAAAAAGTCTAAACTTTTAAAACATTTTAAATGCCATATTCTGTAGGTCTTTGAAGTGTTTGAAGACTACCTATCTATCTGAAATATATCTATGTATACCTAGAAGACTTAACTAACATGGCTACAAATATTATCATAGATGACTAACTATTAATCTATTTTTTAATTATCCATTACAATTTTAAATGAGTTACATAAACATAATACCTCAAACAAGAATAGAAATATATATACAGTATAACAAAATTAAGTTTAAATTTGTATCAATAAACTAAAATCTATAGCAATGTAAAACATTTTAAACAAGTTGTTACTCTTTAAAAGTAGGTTCATTAATCTATCCTTTCATCCTATCATATCTAAACTATCTCCTTTTTTTTTTTAGAAAGAGATTGTATTTATAATCAACCTGATTTAAATAAAAATATTGTTTTTTCTCTGTCTCACACCAGAGGGCTCTTCTGATTTGGGACACAAGAATCTCTTAACCATTTTTTTTTTTGAGCAATATGTCTGGGTTTAGAGGGGGAGTGAGCCAATTCCATCTCTAAAGCCAGCTTGGTATATTTGGGAATTTGGGCGTAGCTTCTCTTACTACTTCCTGCTGGAGGGGGGCGCTGTATCTTTTGGAGACAGAAAGAAAATTTTAGGATCATGGAGTAGTCCGTGAGGCTGTATATCTGAGCCAGTTGACTTGAAACCATTCTGGATGTTGAATCATCTGGGCCATGGTGTCATTGGAGACCTTTTAGGGGGTCTTGGCTGGTCAAACCTGATGTATCTTAATCTGGAACAAATCCATAGTCTCTGGCTTTCTGTGGAAACAAGAGCAGAGACTCTTTTCCAAAGCAACATATCCTTATATCCAAATTTTGAAGTCAAGGTACCTTTAAAATATACATTTTGGCATAACTCAACAGCTTTTACAATCAAATGTTTTTTTGTAGTTACGAATATCAAAGAGAACATAATCCAGATTCTTTGTGTGGTAGCCATCTTTACATGGCTTATTTTTTTATATTAGCGTGAGCCTATTGCTTTAAACTGTAGCCTTCTAAGCCTGAAACGGCACTGGCGCTGTGGCTGTTGGTTCCGCCCACTTCAGCTTCCCAACATGGCGGCGGTCCGCTTTCCGCCAGCTCTGGGAGCCATAACTCTCAGAAATAGTGGGTCTACACTTTTACCAAAGTAGCGTGTAGCCCAGAAACCTCTTTTTTTGTTTTGTACTAGCAAAGGCTAAATTCACCACACAGTTTAATGTGCTACTTGCAGAGGCCTCATTCCCACCATACTGCAGGTCCAGAGCGCACGCTAGGAACCCGCCAGTAGCTCAAACCGGCAGCTGCCGCTTATTTGAGAGAGACAATTAGGAAGCTGTTTTTAGGTCCGTTTTAGAATCTTTTTTCTAAGTTTTTAGGTGGAAACTCTTGCCCCACGTTGGGCACCATTTGTTGCTGGAGAATTTCTCTCCAACTCCCGCCACCAAGTCCGGCCAGTCTCAGAGCCCACTTATAAAATAAACACACAGACTCTTACATTATTTAAACTGCTTGGCCATTAGCTCAGGCCTGTTATTGTCTAGCTCTTACTCTTATATTTAGCCCATTTCTATTAATCTTTACTTTGCCACATGGCTCATGGCTTACTGGTACCTTACATCTTCCTTGTCCTGATGGCAGCTGGCAGTGTCTCTCCCTCAGCCTTCCACTTCCCAGAATTCTTTTCCTTGTCCCGCCTATACTTCCTGCCTAGCCAATGGCCAATCAGTGATTTATTTACTGACCAATCAGCAACACACTTGATATACAGACCATCCCACAGCACAATACACTGTACATGCTGGGAAAAGACGCCAGGGCTATTTGCCCTCTGTATGACAATGAGAGCGCAATAGTGACACTTTTTACCAGAAAACAACTCTTGGTCGTAGGACCAGAAACTGTATGTGATTCAACTCCATTTAGGACTGGAAAACATATGCTAGCTCTCCTTACAAGAAACACACTCTGCTTTTGAGAAAAGAGCACTCTTCTACTCTACTGTATATCCTATGGGGTCGGAACAGTGAGCTTGCTCAGAACAAAAGAACTGTGCTTCCTACACACAGGGGCCATATCTAGTTCAACTATGCTTAGGAAATTGACCAGAACAGCGGCTCCTCTTCAGTCCAATACACTGTACTTGCTGGGAACAGACGCGAGTGCTATTTGCACTGTGTATGGCAATGGGAGTACAATAATGACTTTCCTTACCAGAAAACAACTCTTGTTCGTAGTACCAAAAACAGGATGTGATTCAACTCCATTTAGGACTGGGAAACAAACGCTAGCTTGCCTTACAAGAAACACACTCTGCTTTTGAGAAAAGAGCACTCTTCTACTCTACTGTGTTTCCTATGGGGTCAGAAGAGTGAGCTTGCTCAGAACAAAAGAACTGTGCTTCCTACACACAGGGGCCATATCAAGTTCAACTCTCCTTAGGAAACTGACAAGAACGGTAGCTCCTCTTCAGTCCAATACACTGCACTAGCTGGGAACAGACACAAGTGCTATTTGTACTGTGTATGGCAATAGGAGCACAATAGTGACTCTTCTTATCAGAAAACACCTCTTGCTCATAGGACCAGAAATTGCATGGGATTCAACTCCATTTCTAACTGGGAAACAAACACTAGCTCGCCTTATAAGAAACACACTCTGCTTTTGAGAAAAGAGCACTCTTCTACTCTACTGTGTTTCCTATGTGGTCCGAACAGTGAGCTTGCTCAGAACAAAAGAACTGTGCTTCCTACAAATATGGACATATCTAGTTCAATTCTGCTTAGGAAACTGAAAAGAACAGTAGATCCTCTTCAGTCCAATACACTGTACATGCTGGGAAAAGACGCCAGGGCTATTTGCCCTCTGTATGACAATGAGAGCGCAATAGTGACACTTCTTACCAGAAAACAACTCTTGGTCGTAGGACCAGAAACTGTATGTGATTCAACTCCACTTAGGACTGGAAAACATACGCTAGCTCTCCTTACAAGAAACACACTCTGCTTTTGAGAAAAGAGCACTCTTCTACTCTACTGTATATCCTATGGGGTCGGAACAGTGAGCTTGCTCAGAACAAAAGAACTGTGCTTCCTACACACAGGGGCCATATCTAGTTCAACTCTGCTTAGGAAATTGACAAGAACAGCGGCTCCTCTTCAGTCCAATACACTGTACTTGCTGGGAACAGACGCCAGTGCTATTTGTACTGTGTATGGCAATGGGAGTACAATAATGACTTTCCTTACCAGAAAACAACTCTTGTTCGTAGTACCAAAAACAGGATGTGATTCAACTCCATTTAGGACTGGGAAACAAACGCTAGCTTGCCTTACAAGAAACACACTCTGCTTTTGAGAAAAGAGCACTCTTCTACTCTACTGTGTTTCCTATGGGGTCAGAAGAGTGAGCTTGCTCAGAACAAAAGAACTGTGCTTCCTACACACAGGGGCCATATCAAGTTCAACTCTCCTTAGGAAACTGACAAGAACGGTAGCTCCTCTTCAGTCCAATACACTGTACTAGCTGGGAACAGACGCAAGTGCTATTTGTACTGTGTATGGCAATAGGAGCGCAATAGTGACTCTTCTTATCAGAAAACACCTCTTGCTCATAGGACCAGAAATTGCATGGGATTCAACTCCATTTCTGACTGGGAAACAAACACTAGCTCGCTTTATAAGAAACACACTCTGCTTTTGAGAAAAGAGCACTCTTCTACTCTAATGTCTTTTCTATGGGGTCTGAACAGTGAGCTTGCTCAGAACAAAAGAACTGTGCTTCCTACACACAGGGGCCATATCTAGTTCAACTCTGCTTAGGAAACTGACAAGAACAGTAGCTCCTGTTCAGTCCAATACACTGTACTAGCTGGGAACAGACGCGAGTGCTATTTGCCCTGTGTATGGCAATAGGAGCACAATAGTGACTCTTCTTATGAGAAAACAACTCTTACTCATAGGACAAGAAACTGCATGGGATTCAATTCCTTTTCTGACTGGGAAACAAACACTAGCTCGCCTTACAAGAAACACACTCTGCTTTTGAGAAAAGAGCACTCTTCTACTCTACTGTGTTTCCTATGGGGTCCGAACAGTGAGCTTGCTCAGAACAAAAGAACTGTGCTTCCTACAAATATGGACATATCTAGTTCAATTCTGCTTAGGAAACTGAAAAGAACAGTAGATCCTCTTCAGTCCAATACACTGTACATGCTGGGAAAAGACGCCAGGGCTATTTGCCCTCTGTATGACAATGAGAGCGCAATAGTGACACTTTTTACCAGAAAACAACTCTTGGTCGTAGGACCAGAAACTGTATGTGATTCAACTCCATTTAGGACTGGAAAACATATGCTAGCTCTCCTTACAAGAAACACACTCTGCTTTTGAGAAAAGAGCACTCTTCTACTCTACTGTATATCCTATGGGGTCGGAACAGTGAGCTTGCTCAGAACAAAAGAACTGTGCTTCCTACACACAGGGGCCATATCTAGTTCAACTATGCTTAGGAAATTGACAAGAACAGTGGCTCCTCTTCAGTCCAATACACTGTACTTGCTGGGAACAGACGCGAGTGCTATTTGCACTGTGTATGGCAATGGGAGTACAATAATGACTTTCCTTACCAGAAAACAACTCTTGTTCGTAGTACCAAAAACAGGATGTGATTCAACTCCATTTAGGACTGGGAAACAAACGCTAGCTTGCCTTACAAGAAACACACTCTGCTTTTGAGAAAAGAGCACTCTTCTACTCTACTGTGTTTCCTATGGGGTCAGAAGAGTGAGCTTGCTCAGAACAAAAGAACTGTGCTTCCTACACACAGGGGCCATATCAAGTTCAACTCTCCTTAGGAAACTGACAAGAACGGTAGCTCCTCTTCAGTCCAATACACTGCACTAGCTGGGAACAGACGCAAGTGCTATTTGTACTGTGTATGGTAATAGGAGCACAATAGTGACTCTTCTTATCAGAAAACACCTCTTGCTCATAGGACCAGAAATTGCATGGGATTCAACTCCATTTCTGACTGGGAAACAAACACTAGCTCGCCTTATAAGAAACACACTCTGATTTTGAGAAAAGAGCACTCTTCTACTTTAATGTCTTTTCTATGGGCTCTGAAGAGTGAGCTTGCTCAGAACAAAAGAACTGTGCTTCCTACACACAGGGGCCATATCTAGTTCAACTCTGCTTAGGAAACTGACAAGAACAGTAGCTCCACTTCAGTCCAATACACTGTACTTGTTAAGAACAGACGTCAGGGCTATTTGCCCTGTGTATGACAATGGGAGCGCAATAGTGACTCTTCTTACCAGAAAACAACTCTTGTTCGTAGGACCAGAAACTGCATGGGATTCAACTCCATTTTTGACTGGAAAACAAACACTATCTCGCGTTACAAGAAACACACTCTCCTTTTGAGAAAAGAGCACTCTTCTACTCTAATGTGTTTCCTATGGGGTCCGAATAGTGAGCTTGCTCAGAACAAAAGAACTGTGCTTCCTACACACATGGGCCATATCTAGTTCAACTCTGCTTAGGAAACTGACAAGAACAGTAGCTCCTCTTCAGTCCGATACACTGTACTTGCTGGGAACAGACGCGAGTGCTCTTTGCACTGTGTATGTAAATGGGAGCGCAATAGTGACTTTCCTTACCAGAAAACACCTCTTGCTCGTAGGACCAGAAACTGCATGGGATTCAACTCCATTTCTGACTGGGAAACAAACACTAGCTCGCCTTACAAGAAACACACTCTGCTTTTGAGAAAAGAGCACTCTTCTACTCTACGGTGTTTCCTATAGGGCCAGAACAGTGAGCTTGCTCAGAACAAAAGAACTGTGCTTCATACAAATACTGCCATATCTAGTTCAATTCTGCTTAGGAAACTGAAAAGAACAGTAGATCCTCTTCAGTCCAATACACTGTACATGCTGGGAAAAGACGCCAGGGCTATTTGCCCTCTGTATGACATTGAGAGCGCAATAGTGACACTTCTTACCAGAAAACAACTCTTGGTCGTAGGACCAGAAACTGTATGTGATTCAACTCCATTTAGGACTGGAAAAAAAACGCTAGCTCTCCTTAAAAGAAACACACTCTGCTTTTGAGAAAAGAGCACTCTTCTACTCTACTGTATATCCTATGGGGTCGGAACAGTGAGCTTGCTCAGAACAAAATAACTGTGCTTCCTACACACAGGGGCCATATCTAGTTCAACTCTGCTTAGGAAATTGACAAGAACAGCAGCTCCTCTTCAGTCCAATACACTGTACTTGCTGGGAACAGACGCGAGTGCTATTTGCACTGTGTATGGCAATGGGAGTACAATAATGACTTTCCTTACCAGAAAACAACTCTTGTTCGTAGTACTAAAAACAGGATGTGATTCAACTCCATTTAGGACTGGGAAACAAACACTAGCTTGCCTTACAAGAAACACACTCTGCTTTTGAGAAAAGAGCACTCTTCTACTCTACGGTGTTTCCTATAGGGCCAGAAGAGTGAGCTTGCTCAGAACAAAAGAACTGTGCTTCCTACACACAGGGGCCATATCTAGTTCAACTCTCCTTAGGAAACTGACAAGAACGGTAGCTCCTCTTCAGTCCAATACACTGTACTAGCTGGGAACAGACGCAAGTGCTATTTGCACTGTGTATGGCAATAAGAGCGCAATAGTGACTCTTCTTATCAGAAAACACCTCTTGCTCATAGGACCAGAAATTGCATGGGATTCAACTCCATTTCTAACTGGGAAACAAACACTAGCTCGCCTTATAAGAAACGCACTCTGCTTTTGAGAAAAGAGCTCTCTTCTACTCTAATGTCTTTTCTATGGGATCTGAACAGTGAGCTTGCTCAGAACAAAAGAACTGTGCTTCCTACACACAGGGGCCATATCTAGTTCAACTCTGCTTAGGAAACTGACAAGAACAGTAGCTCCACTTCAGTCCAATACACTGTACTTGCTGGGAACAGACGTCAGGGCTATTTGCCCTGTGTATGACAATGGGAGCACAATAGTGACTCTTCTTACCAGAAAACAACTCTTGTTCGTAGGACCAGAAACTGCTTGGGATTCAACTCCATTTTTGACTGGAAAACAAACACTATCTCGTGTTACAACAAACACACTCTCCTTTTGAGAAAAGAGCACTCTTCTACTCTAATGTGTTTCCTAAGGGGTCCGAATAGTGAGCTTGCTCAGAACAAAAGAACTGTGCTTCCTGCACACATGGGCCATATCTAGTTCAACTCTGCTTAGGAAACTGACAAGAACAGTAGCTCCGCTTCAGTCCAATACACTGTACTTGCTGGGAACAGACGCGAGTGCTATTTGCACTGAGTATGGAAATGGAAGCACAATAATGGCTTTCCTTACCAGAAAACAACTCTTGCTCGTAGGACTAAAAACTGCATGTGATTCAACTCCGCTTAGGACTGGGAAACAAATGCTAGCTCGCCTTACAAGAAACACACTCTGCTTTTGAGAAAAGAGCACTCTTCTACTCTACTGTGTTTCCTTTGGTGTCCAAACAGTGAGCTTGCTCAGAACAAAAGAACTGTGCTTCCTACACACACGGACCATATGTAGTTCAACTCTGCTTAGGAAACTGACAAGAACAGTAGCTCCTATTCAGTCCAATACACTGTACTTGCTGGGAACAGACGCGAGTGCTCTTTGCACTGTGTATGTAAATGGGAGCGCAATAGTGACTTTCCTTACCAGAAAACACCTCTTGCTCGTAGGACCAGAAACTGCATGGGATTCAACTCCATTTCTGACTGGGAAACAAACACTAGCTCGCCTTACAAGAAACACACTCTGCTTTTGAGAAAAGAGCACTCTTCTACTCTACGGTGTTTCCTATAGGGCCAGAACAGTGAGATTGCTCAGAACAAAAGAACTGTGCTTCATACAAATACTGCCATATCTAGTTCAATTCTGCTTAGGAAACTGACAAGAACAGTAGCTCCTGTTCAATCCAATACACTGTACTAGCTGGGAACAGACGCGAGTGCTATTTGCCCTGTGTATGGCAATAGGAGCACAATAGTGACTCTTCTTATGAGAAAACAACTCTTACTCATAGGACAAGAAACTGCATGGGATTCAACTCCATTTCTGACTGGGAAACAAACACTAGCTCGCCTTACAAGAAACACACTCTGCTTTTGAGAAAAGAGCACTCTTCTACTCTACTGTGTTTCCTATGGGGTCCGAATAGTGAGCTTGCTCAGAACAAAAGAACTGTGCTTCCTACACACAGGGGCCATATCTAGTTCAACTCCGCTTTGGAAACTGACAAGAACAGTAGCTCCGCTTCAGTCCAATACACTGTACTTGCTGGGAACAGATGCGCGTGCTATTTACACTGTATATGGCAATGGGAGCGCAACAGTGACTTTATTACCAGAAAACAACTCTTGCTCATAGGACCAAAAGCTGCATGTGATTCAACTCCATTTAGTACTGGGAACCAAACGCTAGCTCGCCATACAAGAAAGACACTCTGATTTTGAGAAAAGAGCACTCTTCTACTCTACTGTGTTTCCTATGGGGTCCGAACAGTGAGCTTGCTCAGAACAAAAGAACTGTGCTTCCTACACACACGGGCCATATCTAGTTCAACTCTGTTTAGGAAACTGACAAGAACAGTAGCTCCGCTTCAGTCCAATACACTGTACTTGCTGGGAACAGACGCCAGTGCTATTTGTCCTGTGTATGAAAATGGGAGTGCAATAGCGACTCTTCTTACCAGAAAACAACTCTTGCTTCGTAGGACCAAAAAGTGCATGTGATTCAACTCCATTTAGGACTGGGAAACAAACGCTAGCTCTCCTTACAAGAAACACACTCTGCTTTTCAGAAAAGAGCACTCTTCAACTCTACTGTGTTTCCTATAAGGCCAGAACTGTGAGTTTGCTCAGAACATAAGAACTGTGCTTACTACAAATAAGGCCATATCTAGTTCAATTCTGCTTAGGAAAATGACAAGAACAGTAGATCCTCTTCAGTCCAATATACTGTACATGCTGGGAACAGACGCCAGTGCTATTTGTCCTGTGTATGAAAATGGGAGTGCAATAGTGACTCTTCTTACCAGAAAACAACTCTTGCTCGTATGACCAGAAACTGGATGTGATTCAACTCCATTTAGGACTGGGAAACAAACGCTAGCTCTCCTTACAAGAAACACACTCTGCTTTAGAGAAAAGAGCACTCTTCTACTCTACTGTGTATCCTATGGGGCCCGAACAGTGAGCTTGCTCAGAACAAAAGAACTGTGCTTCCTACACACAGGGGCCATATCTAGTTCAACTCTGCTTAGGAAATTGACAAGAACAGTAGCTCCTTTTCAGTCCAATACACTGTACTTGCTGTGAACAGACGCGAGTGCTATTTGCACTGTGTATGGCAAAGGGAGCACAATAGTGACTTTCCTTACCAGAAAACAACTCTTGCTCGTAGGACCAAAAACTGCATGTGATTCAACTCCATTTAGGACTGGGAAACAAACACTAGCTCGCCTTACAAGAAACACACTCTGCTTTTGAGAAAAGAGCAGTCTTCTATTCTACTGTGGTTCATATGGGGTCCGAACATTGAGCTTGCTCAGAACAAAAGAACTGGGCTTCCTACACACATGGGCCATATCTAGTTCAACTCTGCTTAGGAAACTGCCAAGAACAGTAGCTCCTCTTCAGGCCAATACACTGTACTTGCTGGGAACAGACGCGAGTGCTATTTGCACTGTGTATGGCAATGGGAGCGCAATAGTGACTTTGATTACGAGAAAACAACTCTTGCTCGTAGGACCAAAAACTGCATGTGATTCAACTCCATTTAGGACTGGGAAACAAACGCTAGCTCGCCTTACAAGAAACACACTCTGCTTTTGAGAAAAGAGCAGTCTTCTATTCTACTGGGGTTCATATGGGGTCCGAACATTGAGCTTACTCAGAACAAAAGAACTGTGCTTCCTACACACACGGGACACATCTAGTTCAACTCTGCTTAGGAAACTGACAAGAACAGTAGCTCCTCTTCAGTCCAATACACTGTACTTGCTGGGAACAGACGCGAGTGCTATTTGCACTGTGTATGGCAAAGGGAGCGCAATAGTGACTTTCCTTACCAGAAAACAACTCTTGCACTTAGGACCAAAAACTGCATGTAATTCAACTCCATTTAGGACTGGGAAACAAACGCTAGCTCGCCTTACAAGAAACACACTCTGCTTTTGAGAAAGGAGCAATCTTCTACTCTACTGTGTTTCGTATAGGGCCAGAACAGTGAGCTTGCTCAGAACAAAAGAACTGTGCTTCATACAAATACGGCCATATCTAGTTCAATTCTGCTTAGGAAACTGAAAAGAACAGTAGATCCTCTTCAGTCCAACACACTGCACATGCTGAGAACAGACGCCAGTGCTATTTGCCCTGTGTATGACAATGGGAGCGCAATAGTGACTCTTCTTACCTGAAAACAACTCTTGCTCGTAGGACAATAAACTGCATGTGTTTCAACTCCATTTAGGACTAGGAAACAAACGCTAGCTCGCCTTACAAGAAACACACTCTGCTTTTGAGAAAAGAGCACTCTTCTACTCGACAGTTTTTCCTATGCTGTCCGAACAGTGAGCTTACTCAGAAAAAAAGAACTGTGCTTTCTACACAGAGGGGCCATATCTAGTTCAACTCTGCTTAGGAAACTGACAAGAACAGTAGCTCCTCTTCAGTCCAATACACTGTACTTGCTGGGAACAGATGCGAGTGCTATTTGCACTGTGTATGGAAATGGGAGCACAATAGTGACTTTCCTTACCAGAAAACAACTCTTGCTCGTAGGACAAGAAACTGCTTGGGATTCAACTCCATTTAGGACTGGAAAACAAACACTAGCTCGCCTTACAAGAAACACACTCTGCTTTTGAGGAAAGAGCACTCTTATACTCTACTGTGTTTCCTATAGGGCCAGAACAGTGAGTTTGCTGAGAACAAAAGAACTGTGCTTCCTACAAATACGGCCATATCTAGTTCAATTCTGCTAGGAAACTGACAAGAACAGTAGATCCTCTTCAGTCCAATACACTGTACAAGCTGGGAACAGACGCCAGTGCTATTTGCCCTGTGTCTGACAATGGGAGCGCAATAGTGACTTTCCTTACCAGAAAACAACTCTTGCTTGTAGGACCAAAAACAGGATGTGTTTCAACTCCATTTAGTACTGGGAAACAAACGCTAGCTTGCCTTACAAGAAACACACTCTGCTTTTGAGAAAGGAGCACTCTTCTGCTCTACTGTGTTTCCTATGGGGTCCGAACAGTGAGCTTGCTCAGAACAAAAGAACTGTGCTTCCTACACACACGGGCCATATCTACTTCAACTCTGCTTAGGAAAC
Source organism: Peromyscus eremicus (assembly GCF_949786415.1). Classification (NCBI taxonomy): domain Eukaryota; kingdom Metazoa; phylum Chordata; class Mammalia; order Rodentia; family Cricetidae; genus Peromyscus; species Peromyscus eremicus. The sequence goes on along the minus strand of NW_026734669.1, from coordinate 230,065 downwards.
TGACAAGAACGGTAGCTCCTCTTCAGTCCAATACACTGTACTAGCTGGGAACAGACGCGAGTCCTATTTGTACTGTGTATAGAAATAGGAGCGCAATAGTGACTCTTATTATCAGAAAACACCTCTTCCTCGTAGGAACAAAAACTGCATGTGATTCAACTCCATTTAGGACTGGGAAACAAACGCTAGCTCGCCTTACAAGAAACACACTCTGCTTTTGAGAAAAGAGCAGTCTTCTGCTCTACTGTGTTTCCTATGGGGTCCTTACAGTGAGCTTGCTCAGAACAAAAGAACTGTGCTTCCTACACACACGGGCCATATCTAGTTCAACTCTGCTTAGGAAACTGACAAGAACGGTAGTTCCTCTAGAGTCCAATAAACTGTACTAGCTGGGAACAGACGCAAGTCCTATTTGTACTGTGTATAGAAATAGGAGCGCAATAGTGACTCTTCTTATCAGAAAACACCTCTTCCTCGTAGGAACAAAACCTGCATGGGATTCAACTCCATTTCTGACTGGGGAACAAACACTAGCTCGCCTTACAAGAAACACACTCTGCTTTTGAGAAAAGAGCACTCTTCTACTCTACTGTGTTTCCTATGGGGTCCGAACAGTGAGTTTGCTCAGAACAAAAGAACTGTGCTTCCTACACACATGGGCCATATCTAGTTCAACTCTGCTTAGGAAACTGACAAGAATGGTAGCTCCTCTTCAGTCGAATACACTGTACTAGCTGGGAACAGAATCGAGTGCTATTTGCCCTGTGTATGGCAATAGGAGCACAATAGTCACTCTTCTTATCAGAAAACAACTCTTACTCATAGGACAAGAAAGAGCATGGGATTCAACTCCATTTCTGACTGGGAAACAAACACTAGCTCGCCTTACAAGAAACACACTCTGCTTTTGAGAAAAGAGCACTCTTCTACTCTACTGTGTATCCTATGGGGTCGGGACAGTGAGCTTGCTCAGAACAAAAGAACTGTGCTTCCTACACACAGGGGCCATATCTACTTCAACTCTGCTTAGGAAATTGACAAGAACAGTAGCTCCTCTTTAGTCCAATACACTGTACTTGCTGGGAACAGACGCCAGTGCTATTTGCCCTGTGTATGACAAAGGGGGAGCGCAATAGTGACTCTTCTTACCAGAAAACAACTCTTGCTCGTACGACCAGAAACTGCATGGGTTTCAACTCCATTTCTGACTGGGAAACAAACACTAGCTCGCCTTACAGAAAAGACTCTCTGATTTTGAGAAAATTGCACTCTTCTACTCTACTGTGTTTCCTATGGGGTCCAAATAGTGAGCTTGCTCAGAACAAAAGAACTGTGCTTCCTACACACAGGGGCCATATCTAGTTCAACTCTGCTTAGGAAACTGACAAGAACAGTAGCTCCGCTTCAGTCCAATACACTGTAATTGCTGGGTAGAGTCGCGACTGCTATCTGCACTGTGTATGGAAATGGGAGCACAATAATAACTTTCCTTACCAGAAAACAACTCTTGGTCGTAGGACCAAAAACTGCATGTGATTCAACTCCATTTAGGACTGGGAAACAAATGCCAGCTCGCCTTACAAGAAACACACTCTGCTTTTGAGAAAAGAGCACTCTTCTACTCTAGTGTGTTTCTTATTGGGCCAGAAGAGTGAGCTTGCTCAGAACAAAAGAACTGTGCTTCATACAAATACTGCCATATATAGTTCAACTCTGCTTAGGAAACTGAAAAGAACAGTAGCTCCTGTTCAGTCCAATACACTGTACATGCTGGGAACAGACGCCAGTGCTATTTGCCCTGTGTATGACAATGGGAGCGCAATAGTGACTCATATTACCAGAAAACAACTCTTGCTCGTAGGACAAGAAACTGCATGTGATTCAACTCCATTTAGGACTGGGAAACAAACGCTAGCTCGCCTAACAAGAAACACACTCTGCTTTTGAGAAAATTGCACTCTTCTACTCTACTGTGTTTCCTATGGGGTCTGAACAGTGAGCTTGCTCAGAACAAAAGAACTGTGCTTCCTACACACACGGACCATATGTAGTTCAACTCTGCTTAGGAAACTGACAAGAACAGTAGCTCCTATTCAGTCCAATACACTGTACTTGCTGGGAACAGACGCGAGTGCTATTTGCATTGTGTATGGCAATAGGAGCACAATAGTGTCTCTTCTTATCAGAAAACAACTCTTGCTCATAGGACCAGAAACTGCATGGGATTCAACTCCATTTCTGACTGGGAAACAAACACTAGCTCGCCTTAAAAGAAAGACACTCTGATTTTGAGAAAAGAGCACTCTTCTACTCTACTGTGTTTCCTATGGGGTCCGAATAGTGAGCTTGCTCAGAACAAAAGAACTGTGCTTCCTACACACAGGGGCCATATCTAGTTCAACTCTGCTTAGGAAACTGACAAGAACAGTAGCTATGCTTCAGTCCAATACAATGTACTTGCTGGGAACAGACATGAGTGTTATTTGCACTGTGTATGTAAATGGGAGCGCGATAGTGACTTTCCTTACCAGAAAACAACTATTGGTCGTAGGACAAAAAACTGCATGTGATTCAACCCCATTTAGGACTGGGAAACAAACGCTATCTCACCTTACAAAAAACACACTCTGCTTTTGAGAAAAGAGCACTCTTCTACTCAAGTGTGTTTTCTGGGGGGTCTGAACAGTGAGCTTGCTCAGAACAAAAGAGCTGTGCTTCCTACACACACGGGCCATATCTAGTTCATCTCTGCATAGGAAACTGACAAGAACAGTAGCTCCGCTTCAGTCCAATACACTGTACTTGCTGGGAACAGACGCGAGTGCTATTTGCACTGTGTATGGAAATGGGAGCGCAATAGTGACTTTCCTTACCAGAAAACAACTCTTGCTCGTAGGACCAGAAACTGCATGGGATTCAACTCCATTTCTGACTGGGAAACAAACACTAGCTCGCCTTACAAGAAACACACTCTGCTTTTGAGAAAAGAGCACTCTTCTACTCTACTGTGTTTCCTATGGGGTCCGAACAGTGAGCTTGCTCAGAACAAAAGAACTGTGCTTCCTACACACACGGGCCATATCTAGTTCAACTCTGCTTAGGAAACTGACAAGAACGGTAGCTCCTCTTCAGTCGAATACACTGTACTAGCTGGGAACAGAATCGAGTGCTATTTGCCCTGTGTATGGCAATAGGAGCACAATAGTCACTCTTCTTATCAGAAAACAACTCTTACTCATAGGACAAGAAACAGCATGGGATTCAACTCCATTTCTGACTGGGAAACAAACACTAGCTCGCCTTACAAGAAACGCACTCTGCTTTTGAGAAAAGAGCACTCTTCTACTCTACTGTGTTTCCTATGTGGTCCGAACAGTGAGCTTGCTCAGAACAAAAGAACTGTGCTTTCTACAAATATGGCCATATCTAGTTCAATTCTGCTTAGGGAACTGAAAAGAACAGTAGATTCTCTTCAGTCCAATACACTGTACATGCTGGGAACAGACGCCAGGGCTATTTGCCCTCTGTATGACAATGGGAGCACAATAGTGACTCTTCTTACCAGAAAACAACTCTTGCTCGTAGGTCCGGAAACTGTATGTGATTCAACTCCATTTAGGACTGGGAAACATACGCTAGCTCTCCTTACAAGAAACACACTCTGCTTTTGAGAAAAGAGCACTCTTCTACTCTACTGTGTTTCCTATGGGGTCGGAACAGTGAGCTTGCTCAGAACAAAAGAACTGTGCTTCCTACACACAGGGGCCATATCTAGTTCAACTCTGCTTAGGAAATTGACAAGAAAAGTAGCTCCTCTTCAGTCCAATACACTGTATTTGCTGGGAACAGACGCCAGTGCTATTTGCCCTGTGTATGACAATGGGAGCACAATAGTGACTCTTCTTACCAGAAAAAAACTCTTGCTCATAGGACCAGAAACTGCATGGGTTTCAACTCCATTTCTGACTGGAAAACAAACACTAGCTCGCCTTACAAGAAACACACTCTCCTTTTGAGAAAAGAGCACTCTGCTACTCTAATGTGTTTCCTATGGGGTCCGAATAGTGTGCTTGCTCAGAACAAAAGAACTGTGCTTCCTACACACATGGGCCATATCTAGTACAACTCTGCTTAGGAAACTGACAAGAACAGTAGCCCTGCTTCAGTCCAATACACTGTACTTGCTGGGAACAGACGCGAGTGCTATTTGCACTGAGTATGGAAATGGGAGCGCAATAGTGACTTTCCTTACCAGAAAACAACTCTTGTTCGTAGGACCAAAAACTGCATGTGATTCAACTCCGTTTAGGACTGGGAAACAAATGCTAGCTCGCCTTAAAAGAAACACACTCTGCTTTTGAGAAAAGAGCACTCTTCTACTCTACTGTGTTTCCTATAGGGCCAGAACAGTGAGATTGCTCAGAACAAAAGAACTGTGCTTCATACAAATACTGCCATATCTAGTTCAATTCTGCTTAGGACACTGAAAAGAACAGTAGCTCCTGTTCAGTGCAATACACTGTACATTCTGGGAACAGACGCCAGTGCTATTTGCCCTGTGTATGACAATGGGAGCGCAATATTGACTCTTATTACCAGAAGACAACTCTTGCTCGTAGGACAAGAAACTGCATGTGATTCAACTCCATTTAGGACTGGGAAACAAACTCTATCTCACGTAACAAGAAACACACTCTGCTTTTGAGAAAAGAGCACTCTTCTAATCGACTTTGTATCCTACGGGGTCCGAAGAGTGAGCTTGCTCAGAACAAAAGAACTGGGCTTCCTACACACACGGGCCATATCTAGTTCAACTCTGCTTAGGAAACTGACAAGAACAGTTGCTCCGCTTCAGTCCAATACACTGTACTGGCTGGGAACAGATGCGAGTGCTTTTTACACTGTGTATGGCAATGGGAGTGCAACAGTGACTTTATTACCAGAAAACAACTCTTGCTCATAGGACCAAAAACTGCATGTGATTCAACTCCATTTAGGACAGGGAAACAAACGCTAGCTCGCCTTACAAGAAACACACTCTGCTTTTGAGAAAAGAGCACTCTTCTACTCTACTGTGTTTCCTATTGGGTCCGAACATTGAGCTTGCTCAGAACAAAAGAACTGTGCTTCCTACACACACGGGCCATATCTAGTTCAACTCTGCTTAGGAAACTGGCAAAAACAGTAACTCCTCTTCAGTCCAATACACTGTACTTGCTGGGAACAGACGTGAGTGCTATTTGCACTGTGTATGGCAATGGGAGCGCAATAGTGACTTTGCTTACGAGTAAACAACTCTTGCTCGTAGGACCAAAAACTGCATGTGATTCAACTCCATTTAGGACTGGGAAACAAACGCTAGCTCGCCTTACAAGAAACACACTCTGCTTTTGAGAAAAGAGCAGTCTTCTGCTCTACTGTGTTTCCTATGGGGTCTGAACAGTGAGCTTGCTCAGAACAAAAGAACTGTGCTTCCTACACACACGGGCCATATCTAGTTCAACTCTGCTTAGGAAACTGACAAGAACGGTAGCTCCTCTTCTATCCAATACACTGTACTAGCCTTCAACAGACGCGAGTCCTATTTGTACTGTGTATAGAAATAGGAGCGCAATAGTGACTCTTTCTATCAGAAAACACCTCTTCCTCGTAGGAACAAAAACTGCATGGGATTCAACTCCATTTCTGACTGGGGAACAAACATTAGCTCGCCTTACAAGAAACACACTCTGCTTTTGAGAAAAGAGCACTCTTCTACTCTTCTGTGTTTCCTATGTGGTCCGAACAGTGAGCTTGCTCAGAACAAAAGAACTGTGCTTCCTACACACAGGGGCCATATCTAGTTCAACTCTGCTTACCAAACTGACAAGAACAGTAGATCCTCTTCAGTCCAATACACTGTACATGCTGGAAACAGACGCCAGTGCTATTTGCCCTGTGTATGACAATGGGAGCGCAACAGTGACTCTTTTTACCAGAAAACAACTCTTGCTCGTAGGACAAGAAACTGCATGTGATTCAAGTCCATTTAGGACTGGGAAACAAACGCTAGCTCGCCTTACAAGAAACACACTCTGCTTTTGAGAAAAGAGCACTCTTCTACTCTACTGTGTTTCCTATAGGGCCAGAACAGTGAGTTTGCTGAGAACAAAAGAACTGTGCTTCCTACAAATACGGCCATATCTAGTTCAACTCTGCTTAGGAAACTGACAAGAACAGTAGCTCCTCTTCAGGCCAATACACTGTACTTGCTGGGAACAGACACGAGTGCTATTTGCACTGTGTATGGCAATGGGAGCGCAATAGTGACTTTGATTACGAGAAAACAACTCTTGCTCGTAGGACCAAAAACTGCATGTGATTCAACTCCATTTAGGACTGGGAAACAAACGCTAGCTCGCCTTACAAGAAACACACTCTGCTTTTGAGAAAAGAGCAGTCTTCTATTCTACTGGGGTTCATATGGGGTCTGAACATTGAGCTTACTCAGAACAAAAGAACTGTGCTTCCTACACACACGGGACATATCTAGTTCAACTCTGCTTAGGAAACTGACAAGAACAGTAGCTCCTCTTCAGTCCAATACACTGTACATGCTGGGAACAGACGCGAGTGCTATTTGCACTGTGTATGGCAAAGGGAGCGCAATAGTGACTTTCCTTACCAGAAAACAACTCTTGCTCGTAGGACCAAAAACTGCATGTGATTCAACTCCATTTAGGACTGGGAAACAAACGCTAGCTTGCCTTACAAGAAACACACTCTGCTTTTGAGAAAAGAGCACTCTTCTACTCTACTGTGTTTCGTATAGGGCCAGAACAGTGAGTTTGCTCAGAACAAAAGAACTGTGCTTCATACAAATACGGCCATATCTAGTTCAATTCTGCTTAGGAAACTGAAAAGAACAGTAGATCCTCTTCAGTCCAATACACTGTACATGCTGAGAACAGACGCCAGTGCTATTTGCCCTGTGTATGACAATGGGAGCGCAATAGTGACTCTTCTTACCAGAAAACAACTCTTGCTCGTAGGACAATAAACTGCATGTGTTTCAACTCCATTTAGGACTAGGAAACAAACGCTAGCTCGCCGTACATGAAACACACTCTGCTTTTGAGAAAAGAGCACTCTTCTACTCGACTGTTTTTCCTATGGTGTCCGAACAGTGAGCTTACTCAGAAAAAAAGAACTGTGCTTTCTACACAGAGGGGCCATATCTAGTTCAACTCTGCTTAGGAAACTGACAAGAACAGTAGCTCCGCTTCAGTCCAATACACTGTACTTGCTGGGAACAGATGCTAGTGCTATTTGCACTGTGTATGGAAATGGGAGCGCAATAGTGACTTTCCTTACCAGAAAACAACTCTTGCTGGTAGGACAAGAAACTGCTTGGGATTCAACTCCATTTAGGACTGGAAAACAAACGCTAGCTCGCCTTACAAGAAACACACTCTGCTTTTGAGAAAAGAGAACTCTTCTACTCTACTGTGTTTCCTATAGGGCCAGAACAGTGAGTTTGCTGAGAACAAAAGAACTGTGCTTCCTACAAATACGGCCATATCTAGTTCAATTCTGCTAGGAAACTGGCAAGAACAGTAGATCCTCTTCAGTCCAATACACTGTACAAGCTGGGAACAGACGCCAGTGCTATTTGCCCTGTGTCTGACAATGGGAGCGCAACAGTGACTTTCCTTACCAGAAAACAACTCTTGCTCGTAGGACCAAAAACAGGATGTGATTCAACTCCATTTAGGACTGGGAAACAAACGCTAGCTTGCCTTACAAGAAACACACTCTGCTTTTGAGAAAAGAGCACTCTTCTGCTCTACTGTGTTTCCTATGGGGTCCGAACAGTGAGCTTGCTCAGAACAAAAGAACTGTGCTTCCTACACACACGGGCCATATCTAGTTCAACTCTGCTTAGGAAACTGACAAGAACGGTAGCTCCTCTTCAGTCCAATACACTGTACTAGCTGGGAACAGACGCGAGTTCTATTTGTACTGTGTATAGAAATAGGAGCGCAATAGTGACTCTTCTTATCAGAAAACACCTCTTCTTCGTAGGAACAAAAACTGCATGTGATTCAACTCCATTTAGGACTGGGAAACAAACGCTAGCTCGCCTTACAAGAAACACACTCTGCTTTTGAGAAAAGAGCAGTCTTCTCTTCTAATGTGGTTCATATGGGGTCCGAACATTGAGCTTGCTCAGAACAAAAGAACTGGGCTTCCTACACACAGGGGCCATATCTAGTTCAACTCTGCTTAGGAAACTGACAAGAACAGCAGCTCCTCTTCAGTCCAATACACTGTACTTGCTGGGAACAGACGCGAGTGCTATTTGCACTGTGTATGGCAAAGGGAGCGCAATAGTGACTTTGATTAAGAGAAAACAACTCTTGCTCATAGGACCAAAAACTGCATGGGACTCAACTCCATTTAGGACTGGGAAACAAACGCTAGCTCGCCTTACAAGAAACACACTCTGCTTTTGAGAAAAGAGCAGTCTTCTGCTCTACTGTGTTTCCTATGGGGTCCTTACAGTGAGCTTGCTCAGAACAAAAGAACTGTGCTTCCTACACACACGGGCCATATCTAGATCAACTCTGCTTAGGAAACTGACAAGAACGGTAGCTCCTCTTCAGTCCAATACACTGTACTAGCTGGGAACAGACGCGAGTCCTATTTGTACTGTGTATAGAAATAGGAGCGCAATAGTGACTCTTCTTATCAGAAAACACCTCTTCCTCGTAGGAACAAAAACTGCATGGGATTCAACTCCATTTCTGACTGGGGAAGAAAAACTAGCTCGCCTTACAAGAAACACACTCTGCTTTTGAGAAAAGAGCACTCTTCTACTCTACTGTGTATCCTATGGGGTCGGGACAGTGAGCTTGCTCAGAACAAAAGAACTGTGCTTCCTACACACAGGGGCCATATCTACTTCAACTCTGCTTAGGAAATTGACAAGAACAGTAGCTCCTCTTTAGTCCAATACACTGTACTTGCTGGGAACAGACGCCAGTCCTATTTGCCCTGTGTATGACAAAGGGGGAGCGCAATAGTGACTCTTCTTACCAGAAAACAACTCTTGCTCGTAGGACCAGAAACTGCATGGGTTTCAACTCCATTTCTGACTGGGAAACAAACACTAGCTCGCCTTACAGAAAAGACTCTCTGATTTTGAGAGAAGAGCACTCTTCTACTCTACTGTGTTTCTTATGGGGTCCAAATAGTGAGCTTGCTCAGAACAAAAGAACTGTGCTTCCTACACACAGGGGCCATATCTAGTTCAACTCTGCTTAGGAAACTGACAAGAACAGTAGCTCTGCTTCAGTCCAATACACTGTAATTGCTGGGTACAGTGGCGACTGCTATTTGCACTGTGTATGGAAATGGGAGCACAATAATGACTTTCCTTACCAGAAAACAACTCTTGGTCGTAGGACCAAAAACTGCATGTGATTCAACTCCATTTAGGACTGGGAAACAAATGCAGGCTCGCATTACAAGAAACACACTCTGCTTTTGAGAAAAGAGCACTCTTCTACTCTAGTGTGTTTCTTATTGGGCCAGAAGAGTGAGCTTGCTCAGAACAAAAGAACTGTGCTTCATACAAATACTGCCATATATAGTTCAACTCTGCTTAGGAAACTGAAAAGAACAGTAGCTCCTGTTCAGTCCAATACACTGTACATGCTGGGAACAGACACCAGTGCTATTTGCCCTGTGTATGACAATGGGAGCGCAATAGTGACTCATATTACCAGAAAACAACTCTTGCTCGTAGGACAAGAAACTGCATGTGATTCAACTCCATTTAGGACTGGGAAACAAACGCTAGCTCGCCTATCAAGAAACACTCTCTGCTTTTGAGAAAATTGCACTCTTCTACTCTACTGTGTTTCCTATGGGGTCCTTACAGTGAGCTTGCTCAGAACAAAAGAACTGTGCTTCCTACACACACGGGCCATATCTAGTTCAACTCTGCTTAGGAAACTGACAAGAACGGTAGCTCCTCTTCAGTCCAATACACTGTACTAGCTGGGAACAGACGCGAGTCCTATTTGTACTGTGTATAGAAATAGGAGCGCAATAGTGACTCTTCTTATCCGAAAACACCTCTTCCTCGTAGGAACAAAAACTGCATGGGATTCAACTCCATTTCTGACTGGGGAACAAACACTAGCTCGCCTTACAAGAAACACACTCTGCTTTTGAGAAAAGAGCACTCTTCTACTCGACTGTTTTTCCTATGGTGTCCGAACAGTGAGCTTACTCAGAAAAAAAGAACTGTGCTTTCTACACAGAGGGGCCATATCTAGTTCAACTCTGCTTAGGAAACTGACAAGAACAGTAGCTCCGCTTCAGTCCAATACACTGTACTTGCTGGGAACAGATGCGAGTGCTATTTGCACTGTGTATGGAAATGGGAGCGCAATAGTGACTTTCCTTACCAGAAAACAACTCTTGCTGGTAGGACAAGAAACTGCTTGGGATTCAACTCCATTTAGGACTGGAAAACAAACGCTAGCTCGCCTTACAAGAAACACACTCTGCTTTTGAGAAAAGAGCACTCTTCTACTCTACTGTGTTTCCTATAGGGCCAGAACAGTGAGTTTGCTGAGAACAAAAGAACTGTGCTTCCTACAAATACGGCCATATCTAGTTCAATTCTGCTAGGAAACTGACAAGAACAGTAGATCCTCTTCAGTCCAATACACTGTACAAGCTGGGAACAGACGCCAGTGCTATTTGCCCTGTGTCTGACAATGGGAGCGCAATAGTGACTTTCCTTACCAGAAAACAACTCTTGCTCGTAGGACCAAAAACAGGATGTGATTCAACTCCATTTAGTACTGGGAAACAAACGCTAGCTTGCCTTACAAGAAACACACTCTGCTTTTGAGAAAAGAACACTCTTCTGCTCTACTGTGTTTCCTATGGGGTCCGAACAGTGAGCTTGCTCAGAACAAAAGAACTGTGCTTCCTACACACACGGGCCATATCTAGTTCAACTCTGCTTAGGAAACTGACAAGAACGGTAGCTCCTCTTCAGTCCAATACACTGTACTAGCTGGGAACAGACGCGAGTTCTATTTGTACTGTGTAAAGAAATAGGAGCGCAATAGTGACTCTTCTTATCAGAAAACACCTCTTCTTCCTAGGAACAAAAACTGCATGTGATTCAACTCCATTTAGGACTGGGAAACAAACGCTAGCTCGCCTTACAAGAAACACACTCTGCTTTTGAGAAAAGAGCAGTCTTCTCTTCTAATGTGGTTCATATGGGGTCCGAACATTGAGCTTGCTCAGAACAAAAGAACTGGGCTTCCTACACACATGGGCCATATCTAGTTCAACTCTCCTTAGGAAACTGACAAGAACAGCAGCTCCTCTTCAGTCCAATACACTGTACTTGCTGGGAACAGACGCGAGTGCTATTTGCACTGTGTATGGCAATGGGAGCGCAATAGTGACTTTGATTAAGAGAAAACAACTCTTGCTCGTAGGACCAAAAACTGCATGTGATTCAACTCCATTTAGGAGTGGGAAACAAACGCTAGCTCGCCTTACAAGAAACACACTCTGCTTTTGAGAAAAGAGCAGTCTTCTGCTCTACTGTGTTTCCTATGGGGTCCTTACAGTGAGCTTGCTCAGAACAAAAGAACTGTGCTTCCTACAAATACGGCCATATCTAGTTCAACTCTGCTTAGGAAACTGACAAGAACAGTAGCTCCTCTTCAGTCCAATACACTGTACTTGCTGGGAACAGACGTGAGTGCTATTTGCACTGTGTATGGCAATGGGAGTGCAATAGTGACTTTCCTTACCAGAAAACAACTCTTGCTCGTAGTACCAAAAACAGGATGTGATTCAACTCCATTTAGGACTGGGAAACAAATGCTAGCTTGCCTTACAAGAAACACACTCTGCTTTTGAGAAAAGAGCACACTTCTACTCTACTGTGTTTCTTATGGGGTCCGAAGAGTGAGCTTGCTCAGAACAAAAGAACTGTGCTTCGTACAGACACGGGCCATATCTAGTTCAACTCTGCTTAGGAAACTGACAAGAACGGTAGATCCTCTTCAGTCCAATACACTGTACTAGCTGGGAACAGACGCGAGTGCTATTTGCACTGTGTATGGCAATAGGAGCGCAATAGTGACTCTTCTTATCAGAAAAGACCTCTTGCTCATAGGACGAGAAACTGCATGGAATTCAAATCCATTTCTGACTGCGAAACAAACACTAGCTCGCCTTATAAGAAACACACTCTGCTTTTGAGAAAAGAGCACTCTTCTACTCTAATGTCTTTTCTATGGGGTCCGTACAGTGAGCTTGCTCAGAACAAAAGAACTGTGCTTCCTACACACAGGGGCCATATATAGTTCAACTCTGCTTAGGAAACTGACAAGAACAGTAGCTCCACTTCAGTCCAATACACTGTACTTGCTGGGAACAGACGCCAGTGCTATTTGCCCTGTGTATGACAATGGGAGCGCAATAGTGACTCTTCTTACCAGAAAACAACTCTTGCTCATAGGACCAGAAACTGCATGGGTTTCAACTCCATTTCTGACTGGAAAACAAACACTAGCTCGCGTTACAAGAAACACACTCTCCTTTTGAGAAAAGAGCACTCTTCTACTCTAATGTGTTTCCTATGGGGTCTGAATAGTGAGCTTGCTCAGAACAAAAGAACTGTGCTTCCTACACACATGGGCCATATCTAGTACAACTCTGCTTAGGAAACTGACAAGAACAGTAGCTCTGCTTCAGTCCAATACACTGTACTTGCTGGGAACAGACGCGAGTGCTATTTGCACTGAGTATGGAAATGGGAGCGCAATAGTGACTTTCCTTACCAGAAAACAACTCTTGCTCGTAGGACGAAAAACTGCATGTGATTCAACTCCGTTTAGGACTGGGAAACAAATGCTAGCTCGCCTTAAAAGAAACACACTCTGCTTTTGAGAAAAGAGCACTCTTCTACTCTACTGTGTTTCCTATAGGGCCAGAACAGTGAGATTGCTCAGAACAAAAGAACTGTGCTTCATACAAATACTGCCATATCTAGCTCAATTCTGCTTAGGAAACTGAAAAGAACAGTAGCTCCTGTTCAGTGCAATACACTGTACATTCTGGGAACAGACGCCAGTGCTATTTGCCCTGTGTATGACAATGGGAGCGCAATATTGACTCTTATTACCAGAAAACAACTCTTGCTCATAGGACAAGAAACTGCATGTGATTCAACTCCATTTACGACTGGGAAACAAACTCTAGCTCACGTAAGAAGAAACACACTCTGCTTTTGAGAAAAGAGCACTCTTCTAATCGACTGTGTATCCTATGGGGTCCGAACAGTGAGCTTGCTCAGAACAAAAGAACTGGGCTTCCTACACACAAGGGCCATATCTAGTTCAACTCTGCTTAGGAAACTGACAAGAACAGTAGCTCCGCTTCAGTCCAATACACTGTACTGGCTGGGAACAGATGCGAGTGCTTTTTGCACTGTGTATGGAAATGGGAGTGCAACAGTGACTTTATTACCAGAAAACAACTCTTGCTCGTAGGACCAAAAACTGCATGTGATTCAACTCCATTTAGGACAGGGAAACAAACACTAGCTCGCCTTACAAGAAACACACTCTGCTTTTGAGAAAAGAGCACTCTTCTACTCTACTGTGTTTCCTATTGGGTGCGAATATTGAGCTTGCTCAGAACAAAAGAACTGTGCTTCCTACACACACGGGCCATATCTAGTTCAACTCTGCTTAGGAAACTGACAAGAACAGTAGCTCCTCTTCAGTCCAATACACTGTACTTGCTTGGAACAGACTTGAGTGCTATTGGCACTGTGTATGGCAATGGGAGTGCAATAGTCACTTTCCTTACCAGAATACAACTCTTGCTCATAGGACCAGAAACTGCATGTGATTCAGCTCCATTTAGGACTGGGAAACAAATGCTAGCTCGCCTTACAAGAAACACACTCTGCTTTTGAGAAAATAGAACTCTTCTACTCTACTGTGTTTCCTTTGGGGTCCGAACAGTGAGCTTGCACAGAACAAAAGAACTGTGCTTCCTACACACAGGGGCCACATCTAGTTCAACTCTGCTTCAGAAACGGACAAGAACAGTTTTCGCTTCATTCCAATACACTGTACTTGCTGGGAACAGATGCGAGTGCTATTTACACTGTTTATGGCAATGGGAGCGCAACAGTGACTCTTCTTACCAGAAAACAACTCTTGCTCGTAGGACCAAAAACTGCATGTGATTCAACTCCATTTAGGACTGGGAAGCAAACGCTAGCTCGCCTTACAAGAAACACGCTCTGCTTTTGAGAAAAGAGCACTCTTCTACTCTACTGTGTTTCCTTTGGTGTCCGAACAGTGAGCTTGCTCAGAACAAAAGAACTGTGCTTCCTACACACACGGACCATATGTAGTTCAACTCTGCTTAGGAAACTGACAAGAACAGTAGCTCCGCTTCAGTCCAATACACTGTACTTGCTGGGAACAGACGCGAGTGCTCTTTGCACTGTGTATGTAAATGGGAGCGCAATAGTGACTTTCCTTACCAGAAAACAACTCTTGCTCGTAGGACCAGAAACTGCATGGGATTCAACTCCATCTGTGACTGGGAAACAAACACTAGCTCGCCTTACAAGAAACACACTCTGCTTTTGAGAAAAGAGCACTCTTCTACTCTCCTGTGTTTCCTATAGGGCCAGAACAGTGAGCTTGCTCAGAACAAAAGAACTGTGCTTCATACAAATACTGCCATATCTAGTTCAATTCTGCTTAGGAAACTGACAAGAACAGTAGCTCCTGTTCAGTCCAATACACTGTACTAGCTGGGAACAGACGCGAGTGCTATTTGCCCTGTGTATGGCAATAGGAGCACAATAGTGACTCTTCTTATGAGAAAACAACTCTTACTCATAGGACAAGAAACTGCATGGTATTCAACTCCTTTTCTGACTGGGAAACAAACACTAGCTCGCCTTACAAGAAACACACTCTGCTTTTGAGAAAAGAGCACTCTTCTACTCTACTGTGTTTCCTGTGGGGTCCGAATAGTGAGCTTGCTCAGAACAAAAGAACTGTGCTTCCTACACACAGGGGCCATATCTAGTTCAACTCCGCTTCGGAAACTGACAAGAACAGTAGCTCCGCTTCAGTCCAATACACTGTACTTGCTGGGAACAGATGCGAATGCTATTTACACTGTATATGGCAATGGGAGCACAACAGTGACTTTATTACCAGAAAACAACTCTTGCTCCTAGGACCAAGTACTGCATGTGATTCAACTCCATTTAGGACTGGGAAACAAACACTAGCTCGCCTTACAAGAAACACACTCTGCTTTTGAGAAAAGAGCAGTCTTCTACTCTACTGTGTTTCCTAGGGTGTCTGAACATTGAGCTTGCTCAGAACAAAAGAACTGTGCTTCCTACACAAACGGGCCATATCTAGCTCAACTCTGCTTAGGAAATTGACAAGAACAGTAGCTCCTCTTCAGTCCAATACACTGTACTAGCTGGGAACAGACGTGAGTGCTATTTGCACTGTGTATGGCAATGGGAGTGCAATAGTGACTTTCATTACCAGAAAACAACTCTTGCTCGTAGTACCAAAAACAGGATGTGATTCAACTCCATTTAGGACTGGGAAACAAATGCTAGCTTGCCTTACAAGAAACACACTCTGCTTTTGAGAAAAGAGCACTCTTCTACTCTACTGTGTTTCTTATGGGGTCCGAAGAGTGAGCTTGCTCAGAACAAAAGAACTGTGCTTCGTACAGACACGGGCCATATCTAGTTCAACTCTGCTTAGGAAACTGACAAGAACGGTAGATCCTCTTCAGTCCAATACACTGTACTAGCTGGGAACAGACGCGAGTGCTATTTGCACTGTGTATGGCAATAGGAGCGCAATAGTGACTCTTCTTATCAGAAAACACCTCTTGCTCATAGGACGAGAAACTGCATGGAATTCAAATCCATTTCTGACTGCGAAACAAACACTAGCTCGCCTTATAAGAAACACACTCTGCTTTTGAGAAAAGAGCACTCTTCTACTCTAATGTCTTTTCTATGGTGTCCGTACAGTGAGCTTGCTCAAAACAAAAGAACTGTGCTTCCTACACACAGGGGCCATATCTAGTTCAACTCTGCTTAGGAAACTGACAAGAACAGTAGCTCCATTTCAGTCCAATACACTGTACTTGCTGGAACAGACGCCAGTGCTATTTGCCCTGTGTATGACAATGGGAGCACAATAGTGACTCTTCTTACCAGAAAACAACTCTTGCTCATAGGAACAGAAACTGCATGGGTTTCAACTCCATTTCTGACTGGAAAACAAACACTAGCTCGCGTTACAAGAAACACACTCTCCTTTTGAGAAAAGAGCACTCTTCTACTCTAATGTGTTTCCTATGGGGTCCGAATAGTGAGCTTGCTCAGAACAAAAGAACTGTGCTTCCTACACACATGGGCCATATCTAGTACAACTCTGCTTAGGAAACTGACAAGAACAGTAGCTCTGCTTCAGTCCAATACACTGTACTTGCTGGGAACAGACGCGAGTGCTATTTGCACTGAGTATGGAAATGGGAGCGCAATAGTGACTTTCCTTACCAGAAAACAACTCTTGCTCGTAGGACCAAAAACTGCATGTGATTCAACTCCGTTTAGGACTGGGAAACAAATGCTAGCTCGCCTTAAAAGAAACACACTCTGCTTTTGAGAAAAGAGCACTCTTCTACTCTACTGTGTTTCCTATAGGGCCAGAATAGTGAGATTGCTCAGAACAAAAGAACTGTGCTTCATACAAATACTGCCATATCTAGCTCAATTCTGCTTAGGAAACTGAAAAGAACAGTAGCTCCTGTTCAGTGCAATACACTGTACATTCTGGGAACAGACGCCAGTGCTATTTGCCCTGTGTATGACAATGGGAGCGCAATATTGACTCTTATTACCAGAAAACAACTCTTGCTCGTAGGACAAGAAACTGCATGTGATTCAACTCCATTTACGACAGGGAAACAAACTCTAGCTCACGTAACAAGAAACACACTCTGCTTTTGAGAAAAGAGCACTCTTCTACTCTACTGTGTATCCTATGGGGTCCGAACAGTGAGCTTGCTCAGAACAAAAGAACTGTGCTTCCTACACACAGGGGCCATATCTAGTTCAACTCTGCTTAGGAAATTGACAAGAACAGTAGCTCCTCTTCAGTCCAATACACTGTACTAGCTGGGAACAGACGTGAGTGCTATTTGCACTGTGTATGGCAATGGGAGTGCAATAGTGACTTTCCTTACCAGAAAACAACTCTTGCTCGTAGTACCAAAAACAGGATGTGATTCAACTCCATTTAGGACTGGGAAACAAATGCTAGCTTGCCTTACAAGAAACACACTCTGCTTTTGAGAAAAGAGCACTCTTCTACTCTACTGTGTTTCTTATGGGGTCCGAAGAGTGAGCTTGCTCAGAACAAAAGAACTGTGCTTCGTACAGACACGGGCCATATCTAGTTCAACTCTGCTTAGGAAACTGACAAGAACGGTAGATCCTCTTCAGTCCAATACACTGTACTAGCTGGGAACAGACGCGAGTGCTATTTGCACTGTGTATGGCAATAGGAGCGCAATAGTGACTCTTCTTATCAGAAAACACCTCTTGCTCATAGGACGAGAAACTGCATGGAATTCAAATCCATTTCTGACTGCGAAACAAACACTAGCTCGCCTTATAAGAAACACACTCTGCTTTTGAGAAAAGAGCACTCTTCTACTCTAATGTCTTTTCTATGGTGTCCATACAGTGAGCTTGCTCAGAACAAAAGAACTGTGCTTCCTACACACAGGGGCCATATCTAGTTCAACTCTGCTTAGGAAACTGACAAGAACAGTAGCAACGCTTCAGTCCAATACACTGTACTTGCTGGGAACAGACGCCAGTGCTATTTGCCCTGTGTATGACAATGGGAGCGCAATAGTGACTCTTCTTACCAGAAAACAACTCTTGCTCATAGGACCAGAAACTGCATGGGTTTCAACTCCATTTAGGACTGGGAAACAAACGCTATCTCGCCTTACAAGAAACACACTCTCCTTTTGAGAAAAGAGCACTCTTCTACTCTAATGTGTTTCCTATGGGGTCCGAATAGTGAGCTTGCTCAGAACAAAAGAACTGTGCTTCCTACACACATGGGCCATATCTAGTACAACTCTGCTTAGGAAACTGACAAGAACAGTAGCTCTGCTTCAGTCCAATACACTGTACTTGCTGGGAACAGACGCGATTGCTTTTTGCACTGAGTATGGAAATGGGAGCGCAATAGTGACTTTCCTTACCAGAAAACAACTCTTGCTCGTAGGACCAAAAACTGGATGTGATTCAACTCCGTTTAGGACTGGGAAACAAATGCTAGCTCGCCTTAAAAGAAACACACTCTGCTTTTGAGAAAAGAGCACTCTTCTACTCTACTGTGTTTCCTATAGGGCCAGAACAGTGAGATTGCTCAGAACAAAAGAACTGTGCTTCATACAAATACTGCCATATCTAGCTCAATTCGGCTTAGGAAACTGAAAAGAACAGTAGCTCCTGTTCAGTGCAATACACTGTACATTCTGGGAACAGACGCCAGTGCTATTTGCCCTGTGTATGACAATGGGAGCACAATATTGACTCTTATTACCAGAAAACAACTCTTGCTCGTAGGACAAGAAACTGCATGTGATTCAACTCCATTTACGACTGGAAACAAACTCTAGCTCACGTAACAAGAAACACACTCTGCTTTTGAGAAAAGAGCACTCTTCTACTCTACTGTGTATCCTATGGGGTCCGAACAGTGAGCTTGCTCAGAACAAAAGAACTGTGCTTCCTACACACAGGGCCATATCTAGTTCAACTCTGCTTAGGAAATTGACAAGAACAGTAGCTCCTCTTCAGTCCAATACACTGTACTTGCTGGGAACAGACGTGAGTGCTATTTGCACTGTGTATGGCAATGGGAGTGCAATAGTGACTTTCCTTACCAGAAAACAACTCTTGCTCGTAGTACCAAAAACAGGATGTGATTCAACTCCATTTAGGACTGGGAAACAAATGCTAGCTTGCCTTACAAGAAACACACTCTGCTTTTGAGAAAAGAGCACTCTTCTACTCTACTGTGTTTCTTATGGGGTCCGAAGAGTGAGCTTGCTCAGAACAAAAGAACTGTGCTTCGTACAGACACGGGCCATATCTAGTTCAACTCTGCTTAGGAAACTGACAAGAACGGTAGATCCTCTTCAGTCCAATACACTGTACTAGCTGGGAACAGACGTGAGTGCTATTTGCACTGTGTATGGCAATAGGAGCGCAATAGTGACTCTTCTTATCAGAAAAACCTCTTGCTCATAGGACGAGAAACTGCATGGAATTCAAATCCATTTCTGACTGCGAAACAAACACTAGCTCACCTTATAAGAAACACACTCTGCTTTTGAGAATAGAGCACTCTTCTACTCTAATGTCTTTTCTATGGGGTAAATACAGTGAGCTTGCTCAGAACAAAAGAACTGTGCTTCCTACACACAGGGGCCATATCTAGTTCAACTCTGCTTAGGAAACTGACAAGAACAGTAGCTCCACTTCAGTCCAATACACTCTACTTGCTGGGAACAGACGCCAGTGCTATTTGCCCTGTGTATGACAATGGGAGCGCAATAGTGACTCTTCTTACCAGAAAAAAACTCTTGCTCATAGGACCAGAAACTGCATGGGTTTCAACTCCATTTCTGACTGGAAAACAAACACTAGCTCGCGTTACAAGAAACACACTCTCCTTTTGAGAAAAGAGCACTCTTCTACTCTACTGTGTTTCCTATTGGGTGTGAATATTGAGCTTACTCAGAACAAAAGAACTGTGCTTCCTACACAGAGGGGCCATATCTAGTTCAACTCTGCTTAGGAAACTAACAAGAACAGTAGCTCCTCTTCAGTCCAATACACTGTACTTGCTTGGAACAGACGCGAGTGCTATTGGCACTGTGTATGGCAATGGGAGTGCAATAGTCACTTTCCTTACCAGAAAACAACTCTTGCTCATAGGACCAGAAACTGCATGTGATTCAGCTCCATTTAGGACTGGGAAACAAATGCTAGCTCGCCTTACAAGAAACACACTCTGCTTTTGAGAAAATAAAACTCTTCTACTCTACTGTGTTTCCTTTGGGGTCCGAACAGTGAGCTTGCACAGAATAAAAGAACTGTGCTTCCCACACACAGGGGCCATATCTAGTTCAACTCTGCTACGGAAACGGACAAGAACAGTAGCTCCGCTTCAGTCCAATACACTGTACTTGCTGGGAACAGATGCGAGTGCTATTTACACTGTATATGGCAATGGGAGCGCAACAGTGACTCTTCTTACCAGAAAACAACTCTTGCTCGTAGGACCAAAAACTGCATGTGATTCAACTCCATTTAGGACTGGGAAACAAACGCTAGCTCGCCTTACAAGAAACACGCTCTGCTTTTGAGAAAAGAGCACTCTTCTACTCTGCTGTGTTTCCTTTGGTGTCCGAACAGTGAGCTTGCTCAGAACAAAAGAACTGTGCTTCCTACACACACGGACCATATGTAGTTCAACTCTGCTTAGGAAACTGACAAGAACAGTAGCTCCGCTTCAGTCCAATACACTGTACTTGCTGGGAACAAACGCGAGTGCTCTTTGCACTGTGTATGTAAATGGGAGCGCAATAGTGACTTTCCTTACCAGAAAACAACTCTTGCTCATAGGACCAGAAACTGCATGGGATTCAACTCCATCTGTGACTGGTAAACAAACACTAGCTCGCCTTACAAGAAACACACTCTGCTTTTGAGAAAAGAGCACTCTTCTACTCTACGGTGTTTCCTATAGGGCCAGAACAGTGAGCTTGCTCAGAACAAAAGAACTGTGCTTCATACAAATACTGCCATATCTAGTTCAATTCTGCTTAGGAAACTGACAAGAACAGTAGCTCCTGTTCAGTCCAATACACTGTACTAGCTGGGAACAGACGCGAGTGCTATTTGCCCAGTGTATGGCAATAGGAGCACAATAGTGACTCTTCTTATGAGAAAACAACTCTTAATCATAAAACAAGAAACTGCATGGGATTCAACTCCATTTAGGACTGGGAAACAAACACTAGCTCGCCTTACAAGAAACACACTCTGCTTTTGAGAAAAGAGCACTCTTCTATTCTACTGTGTTTCCTATGGGGTCCGAATAGTGAGCTTGCTCAGAACAAAAGAACTGTGCTTCCTACACACAGGGGCCTTATCTAGTTCAACTCCGCTTCGGAAACTGACAAGAACAGTAGCTCCGCTTCAGTCCAATACACTGTACTTGCTGGGAACAGATGCGAATGCTATTTACACTCTATATGGCAATGGGAGCGCAACAGTGACTTTATTACCAGAAAACAACTCTTGCTCGTAGGACCAAGTACTGCATGTGATTCAACTCCATTTAGGACTGGGAAACAAACACTAGCTCGCCTTACAAGAAACACACTCTGCTTTTGAGAAAAGAGCAGTCTTCTACTCTACTGTGTTTCCTAGGGTGTCTGAACATTGAGCTTGCTCAGAACAAAAGAACTGTGCTTCCTACACAAACGGGCCATATCTAGCTCAACTCTGCTTAGGAAACTGACAAGAACAGTAGCTCCTCTTCAGTCCAATACACTGTACTTGCTGGGAACAGACGCGAGTGCTATTTGCATTGTGTATGGAAATGGGAGCGCAATAGTGACTTTTCTTTTTTACCAGAAAACAACTCTTGCTCATAGGACCAAAAACTGCATGTGATTCAACTCCATTTAGGACTGGGAAACAAACGCTAGCTCGCCATAAAAGAAAGACACTCTGATTTTGGGAAAAGAGCACTCTTCTACTCTACTGTGTTTCCTATAGGGTCCGAACAGTGAGCTTGCTCAGAACAAAAGAACTGTGCTTCCTACACACACGGGCCATATCTAGTTCAACTCTGTTTAGGAAACTGACAAGAACAGTAGCTCCGCTTCAGTCCAATACACTGTACTTGCTGGGAACAGACATGAGTGCTCTTTGCACTGTGTATGGCAATGGGAGCGCAATAGTGACTTTTCTTACCAGAAAACAACTCTTGCTCGTAGGACCAAAAAATGCATGTGATTCAACTCCATTTAGGACTGGGAAACAAACGCTAGTTCTCCTTACAAGAAACACACTCTGCTTTTCAGAAAAGAGCACTCTTCAACTCTACTGTGTTTCCTATAGGGCCAGAACAGTGAGTTTGCTCAGAACATAAGAACTGTGCTTCCTACAAATAAGGCCATATCTAGTTCAATTCTGCTTAGGAAACTGACAAGAACAGTAGATCCTCTTCAGTCCAATACACTGTACATGCTGGGAACAGACGCCAGTGCTATTTGTCCTGTGTATGAAAATGGGAGTGCAATAGTGACTCTTCTTACCAGAAAACAACTCTTGCTCGTAGGACCAAAAACAGGATGTGATTCAACTCCATTTAGGACTGGGAAATAAACGCTAGCTTGCCTTACTAGAAACACTCTCTGCTTTTGAGAAAAGAGCACTCTTCTACTCTATTGTGTTTCCTATGGGGTCCGAACAGTGAGCTTGTTCAGAACAATAGAACTGTGCTTCCTACACACAGGGGCCATATCTAGTTCAACTCTGCTTAGCAAACTGACAAGAACAGTAGCTCCTCTTCAGTTCAATACACTGTACTTGCTGGGAACAGACGCGAGTGCTATTTGCACTGTATATGGCAATGGGAGCGCAATAGTGACTTTGCTTACGAGAAAATAACTCTTGCTCGTAGGACCAAAAACTGCATGTGATTCAACTCCATTTAGGACTGGAAAACAAACGCTAGCTCGCCTTACAAGAAACACACTCTGCTTTTCAGAAAAGAGCACTCTTCTACTCTACTGTGTTTCCTATAGGGCCAGAACAGTGAGCTTGCTCAGAACAAAATAATTGTGCTTCCTACACACAGGGGCCATATCTAGTTCAATTCTGCTTAGGAAACTGACAAGAACAGTAGATCCTCTTCAGTCCAATACACTGTACATGCTGGGAACAGACGCCAGTGCTATTTGCCCTGTGTCTGACAATGGGAGCACAATAGTGACTTTCCTTACCAGAAAACAACTCTTGCTCGTAGGACCAACAACAGGATGTGATTCAACTCCATTTAGTATTGGGAAACAAATGCTAGCTTGCCTTACAAGAAAAACACTCAGCTTTTGAGAAAAGAGCACTCTTCTGCTCTACTGTGTTTCCAATGGGGTCCGAACAGTGAGCTTGCTCAGAACAAAAGAACTGTGATTCCTACACACACGGGCCATATCTAGTTCAACTCTGCTTAGGAACCTGACAAGAACGGTAGCTCCTATTCAGTCCAATACACTGTACTAGCTGGGAATAGACGCGAGTCCTATTTGTACTGTGTAAAGAAATAGGAGCGCAATAGTGACTCTTCTTATCAGAAAACACCTCTTCCTCGTAGGAAAAAAAACTGCATGGGATTCAACTCCATTTCTGACTGGGGAACAAACACTAGCTCACCTTACAAGAAACACACTCTGCTTTTGAGAAAAGAGCACTCTTCTACTCTTCTGTGTTTCCTATGTGGTCCGAACAGTGAGCTTGCTCAGAACAAAAGAACTGTGCTTCCTACACACAGGGGCCATATCTAGTTCAACTCTGCTTAGCAAACTGAGAAGAACAGTAGCTCCGCTTCAGTCCAATACACTGTATTTCCTGGGAACAGATGCGAGTGCTATTTGCACTGTGTATGGAAATGGGAGCGCAATAGTGACTTTCCTTACCAGAAAACAACTCTTGCTCGTAGTACCAAAAACTGCATGTGATTCAACTCCATTTAGGACTGGGAAACAAACGCTAGTTCTCCTTACAAGAAACACACTCTGCTTTTCAGAAAAGAGCACTCTTCAACTCTACTGTGTTTCCTATAGGGCCAGAACAGTGAGTTTGCTCAGAACATAAGAACTGTGCTTCCTACAAATAAGGCCATATCTAGTTCAATTCTGCTTAGGAAACTGACAAGAACAGTAGATCCTCTTCAGTCCAATACACTGTACATGCTGGGAACAGACGCCAGTGCTATTTGTCCTGTGTATGAAAATGGGAGTGCAATAGTGACTCTTCTTACCAGAAAACAACTCTTGCTCGTAGGACCAAAAACAGGATGTGATTCAACTCCATTTAGGACTGGGAAATAAACGCTAGCTTGCCTTACTAGAAACACTCTCTGCTTTTGAGAAAAGAGCACTCTTCTACTCTATTGTGTTTCCTATGGGGTCCGAACAGTGAGCTTGTTCAGAACAATAGAACTGTGCTTCCTACACACAGGGGCCATATCTAGTTCAACTCTGCTTAGCAAACTGACAAGAACAGTAGCTCCTCTTCAGTTCAATACACTGTACTTGCTGGGAACAGACGCGAGTGCTATTTGCACTGTATATGGCAATGGGAGCGCAATAGTGACTTTGCTTACGAGAAAATAACTCTTGCTCGTAGGACCAAAAACTGCATGTGATTCAACTCCATTTAGGACTGGAAAACAAACGCTAGCTCGCCTTACAAGAAACACACTCTGCTTTTCAGAAAAGAGCACTCTTCTACTCTACTGTGTTTCCTATAGGGCCAGAACAGTGAGCTTGCTCAGAACAAAATAATTGTGCTTCCTACACACAGGGGCCATATCTAGTTCAATTCTGCTTAGGAAACTGACAAGAACAGTAGATCCTCTTCAGTCCAATACACTGTACATGCTGGGAACAGACGCCAGTGCTATTTGCCCTGTGTCTGACAATGGGAGCACAATAGTGACTTTCCTTACCAGAAAACAACTCTTGCTCGTAGGACCAACAACAGGATGTGATTCAACTCCATTTAGTATTGGGAAACAAATGCTAGCTTGCCTTACAAGAAAAACACTCAGCTTTTGAGAAAAGAGCACTCTTCTGCTCTACTGTGTTTCCAATGGGGTCCGAACAGTGAGCTTGCTCAGAACAAAAGAACTGTGATTCCTACACACACGGGCCATATCTAGTTCAACTCTGCTTAGGAACCTGACAAGAACGGTAGCTCCTATTCAGTCCAATACACTGTACTAGCTGGGAATAGACGCGAGTCCTATTTGTACTGTGTAAAGAAATAGGAGCGCAATAGTGACTCTTCTTATCAGAAAACACCTCTTCCTCGTAGGAAAAAAAACTGCATGGGATTCAACTCCATTTCTGACTGGGGAACAAACACTAGCTCACCTTACAAGAAACACACTCTGCTTTTGAGAAAAGAGCACTCTTCTACTCTTCTGTGTTTCCTATGTGGTCCGAACAGTGAGCTTGCTCAGAACAAAAGAACTGTGCTTCCTACACACAGGGGCCATATCTAGTTCAACTCTGCTTAGCAAACTGAGAAGAACAGTAGCTCCGCTTCAGTCCAATACACTGTACTTCCTGGGAACAGATGCGAGTGCTATTTGCACTGTGTATGGAAATGGGAGCGCAATAGTGACTTTCCTTACCAGAAAACAACTCTTGCTCGTAGTACCAAAAACTGCATGTGATTCAACTCCATTTAGGACTGGGAAACAAACGCTAGCTCTCCTTACAAGAAACACACTCTGCTTTTGAGAAAAGAGCACTCTTCTACTCTACTGTGTTTCCTATAGGGCCAGAACAGTGAGTTTGCTCAGAACAAAATTGCTGTGCTTCCTACAAATACGGCCATATCTAGTTCAATTCTGCTTAGGAAACTGACAAGAACAGTAGATCCTCTTCAGTCCAATACACTGTACATGCTGGGAACAGACGCCAGTGCTATTTGCCCTGTGTATGACAATGGGAGCGCAACAGGGACTCTTTTTACCAGAAAACAACTCTTGCTCGTAGGACAAGAAACTGCATGTGATTCAACTCCATTTAGGACTGGGAAACAAACGCTAGCTCGCCTTATGAGAAACACACTCTGCTTTTGAGAAAAGAACAGTTTTCTATTTCACTGTGGTTCATATGGTTTCTGAACAGTGAGCTTGCTGAGAACAAAAGAACTGTGCTTCTTACACACATGGGCCATATCTAGTTCAACTCTGCTTAGGAAAGTGACAAGAACAGTAGCTCCTCTTCAGATTAATACACTGTACTTGCTGGGAACAGACGCGAGTGCTATTTGCACTGTGTATGGCAAAGGGAGTGCAATAGTGACTCTCCTTACCAGAAAACAACTCTTGCTCGTAGGACAAGAAACTGCATGTGATTCAACTCCATTTAGGACTGGGAAACAAACGCTAGCTCGCCTTACAAGAAACACACTCTGCTTTTGAGAAAAGAGCACTCTTCTACTCTACTGTGTTTCCTATGGGGTCCGAACAGTGTGCTTGCTCAGAACAAAAGAACTGTGCTTCCTACACACATGGGCCATATCTAGTTCAACTCTGCTTAGGAAACTGACAAGAACAGTAGCTCCTCTTCAGTCCAATACACTGTACTTGCTGTGAACAGACGCGAGTGCTATTTGCACTGTGTATGGCAAAGGGAGCGCAATAGTGACTTTCCTTACCAGAAAACAACTCTTGCTCGTAGGACCAAAAACTGAATGTGATTCAACTCCATTTAGGACTGGGAAACAAACGCTAGCTCGCCTTACAAGAAACACACTCTGCTTTTGAGAAAAGAGCAGTCTTCTATTCTACTGTGGTTCATATGGGGTCCGAACATTGAGCTTGCTCAGAACAAAAGAACTGGGCTTCCTACACACATGGGCCATATCTAGTTCAACTCTGCTTAGGAAACTGACAAGAACGGTAGCTCCTCTTCAGTCCAATACACTGTACTTGCTGGGAACAGACGCGAGTGCTATTTGCACTGTGTATGGCAATGGGAGCGCAATAGTGACTTTGATTACGAGAAAACAACTCTTGCTCGTAGGACCAAAAACTGCATGTGATTCAACTCCATTTAGGACTGGGAAACAAACGCTAGCTTGCCTTACAAGGAACACACTCTGCTTTTGAGAAAAGAGCAGTCTTCTATTTCACTGTGGTTCATATAGTGTCCGAACAGTGAGCTTGCTGAGAACAAAAGAACTGTGCTTCCTACACACAGGAGCCATATCTAGTTCAACTCTGCTTAGGAAACTCACAAGAACAGTAGCTCCTCTTCAGTCCAATACACTGTACTTGCTTGGAACAGACGCAAGTGCTATTTGCACTGTGTATGGCAATGGGAGCGCAATAGTGACTTTGCTTACCAGAAAACAACTCTTGCTCGTAGGACCAAAAACTGCATGTGATTCAACTCCATTTAGGACTGGGAAACAAACGCTAGCTCGCCTTATAAGAAACACACTCTGCTTTTGAGAAAAGAGCAGTCTTCTACTCTACTATGTTTCCTATAGGGCCAGAACATTGAGCTTGCTCAGAACAAAAGAACTGTGCTTCATACAAATACGGCCATATCTAGTTCAATTCTGCTTAGGAAACTGAAAAGTACAGTAGATCCTCTTCAGTCCAATACACTGTACATGCTGGGAACAGACGCCAGTGCTATTTGCCCTGTGTATGACAATGGGAGCATAAGAGTGACTCTTCTTACCAGAAAACAACTCTTGCTTGTAGGACAATAAACTGCATGTGTTTCAACTCCATTTAGGACTGGGAAACAAACACTAGCTCGCCTTACAAGAAACACACTCTGCTTTTGAGAAAAGAGCACTCTTCTACTCGACTGTTTTTCCTATGGTGTCCGAACAGTGAGCTTACTCAGAAAAAAAGAACTGTGCTTCCTACACAGAGGGGCCATATCTAGTTCAACTCTGCTTAGGAAACTGACGAGAACAGTAGCTCCGCTTCAGTCCAATACACTGTACTTGCTGGAAACAGATGCGAGTGCTATTTGCACTGTGTATGGAAATGGGAGCGCAATAGTGTCTTGCCTTACCAGAAAACAACTCTTGCTGGTAGGACAAGAAACTGCTTGGGATTCAACTCCATTTAGGACTGGAAAACAAACGCTAGCTCGCCTTACAAGAAACACACTCTGCTTTTGAGAAAGAGCACTCTTCTACTCTACTGTGTTTCCTATAGGGCCAGAACAGTGAGTTTGCTCAGAACAAAAGAACTGTGCTTCCTACAAATACGGCCATATCTAGTTCAATTCTGCTAGGAAACTGACAAGAACAGTAGATCCTCTTCAGTCCAATACACTGTACATGCTGGGAACAGACGCCAGTGCTATTTGCCCTGTGTCTGACTATGGGAGCGCAATAGTGATTTTCCTTACCAAAAAACAACTCTTGCTCGTAGGACCAAAAACAGGATGTGATTCAACTCCATTTAGTACTGGGAAACAAACGCTAGCTTGCCTTACAAGAAACACACTCTGCTTTTGAGAAAGGAGCACTTTTCTGCTCTACTGTGTTTCCTATGGGGTCCGAACAGTGAGCTTGCTCAGAACAAAAGAACTGTGCTTCCTACACACATGGGCCATATCTAGTTCAACTCTGCTTAGGAAACTGACAAGAACGGTAGCTCCTCTTCAGTCCAATACACTGTACTAGCTGGGAACAGACGCGAGTCCTATTTGTACTGTGTATAGAAATAGGAGCGCAATAGTGACTCTTCTTATCAGAAAACACCTCTTCCTTGTAGGAACAAAAACTGCATCTGATTCAACTCCATTTCTGACTGGGGAACAAACACTAGCTCGCCTTACAAGAAACACACTCTTCTTTTGAGAAAAGAGCACTCTTCTACTCTTCTGTGTTTCCTATGTGGTCCGAACAGTGAGCTTGCTCAGAACAAAAGAACTGTGCTTCCTACACACAGGGGCCATATCTAGTTCAACTCTGCTTACCAAACTGACAAGAACAGTAGATCCTCTTCAGTCCAATACACTGTACATGCTGGGAACAGACACCAGTGCTATTTGCCCTGTGTATGACAATGGGAGCGCAACAGTGACTCTTTTTACCAGAAACAACTCTTGCTCGTAGGACAAGAAACTGCATGTGATTCAACTCCATTTAGGACTGGGAAACAAACGCTAGCTTGCCTTACAAGAAACACACTCTGCTTTTGAGAAAAGAGCACTCTTCTACTCTACTGTGTTTCCTATGGGGTCCGAACAGTGTGCTTGCTCAGAACAAAAGAACTGTGCTTCCTACACACATGGGCCATATCTAGTTCAACTCTGCTTAGGAAACTGACAAGAACAGTAGCTCCTCTTCAGTCCAATACACTGTACTTGCTGTGAACAGACGCGAGTGCTATTTGCACTGTGTATGGCAAAGGGAGCGCAATAGTGACTTTCCTTACCAGAAAACTACTCTTGCTCTTAGGACCAAAAACTGCATGTGATTCAACTCCATTTAGGACTGGGAAACAAACGCTAGCTCTCCTTACAAGAAACACACTCTGCTTTTGAGAAAAGAGCAGTCTTCTATTCTACTGTGGTTCATATGGGGTCCGAACATTGAGCTTGCTCAGAACAAAAGAACTGGGCTTCCTACACACATGGGCCATATCTAGTTCAACTCTGCTTAGGAAACTGACAAGAACAGTAGCTCCTCTTCAGTCCAATACACTGTAATTGCTGGGAACAGACGCGAGTGCTATTTGCACTGTGTATGGCAATGGGAGCGCAATAGTGACTTTGATTACGAGAAAACAACTCTTGCTCGTAGGACCAAAAACTGCATGTGATTCAACTCCATTTAGGACTGGGAAACAAACGCTAGCTCGCCTTACAAGGAACACACTCTGCTTTTGAGAAAAGAGCAGTCTTCTATTTCACTGTGGTTCATATAGTGTCCGAAAAGTGAGCTTGCTCAGAACAAAAGAACTGTGCTTCCTACACACAGGGGCCATATCTAGTTCAACTCTGCTTAGCAAACTGAAAAGAACAGTAGCTCCGCTTCAGTCCAATACACTGTACTTCCTGAGAACAGATGCGAGTGCTATTTGCACTGTGTATGGAAATGGGAGCGCAATAGTGACTTTCCTTACCAGAAAACAACTCTTGCTCGTAGTACCAAAAACTGCATGTGATTCAACTCCATTTAGGACTGGGAAAGAAACGCTAGCTCTCCTTAGAAGAAACACACTCTGCTTTTGAGAAAAGAGCACTCTTCTACTCTACTATGTTTCCTATAGGGCCAGAACAGTGAGTTTGCTCAGAACAAAATTACTGTGCTTCCTACAAATACGGCCATATCTAGTTCAATTCTGCTTAGGAAACTGACAAGAACAGTAGATCCTCTTCAGTCCAATACACTGTACATGCTGCGAACAGACGCCAGTGCTATTTGCCCTGTGTATGACAATGGGAGCGCAACAGTGACTCTTTTTACCAGAAAACAACTCTTGCTCGTAGGACAAGAAACTGCATGTGATTCAACTCCATTTAGGACTGGGAAACAAACGCTAGCTCGCCTTACAAGAAACAAACTCTGCTTTTGAGAAAAGAGCACTCTTCTACTCTACTGTGTTTCCTATGGGGTCCGAACAGTGAGCTTGCTCAGAACAAAAGAACTGTGCTTCCTACACACATGGGCCATATCTAGTTCAACTCTGCTTAGGAAACTGACAAGAACAGTAGCTCCTCTTCAGTCCAATACACTGTACTTGCTGGGAACAGACGCGAGTGCTATTTGCACTGTGTATGGCAAAGGGAGCGCAATAGTGACTTTCCTTACCAGAAAACAACTCTTGCTCGTAGGACCAAAAACTGCATGTGATTCAACTCCATTTAGGACTGGGAAACAAACGCTAGCTCGCCTTACAAGAAACACACTCTGCTTTTGAGAAAAGAGCAGTCTTCTCTTCTACTGTAGTTCATATGGGGTCCGAACATTGAGCTTGCTCAGAACAAAAGAACTGGGCTTCCTACACACACGGGCCATATCTAGTTCAACTCTGCTTAGGAAACTGACAAGAACAGTAGATCCTCTTCAGTCCAATACACTGTACATGCTGCGAACAGACGCCAGTGCTATTTGCCCTGTGTATGACAATGGGAGCGCAACAGTGACTCTTTTTACCAGAAAACAACTCTTGCTCGTAGGACAAGAAACTGCATGTGATTCAACTCCATTTAGGACTGGGAAACAAACGCTAGCTCGCCTTACAAGAAACACACTCTGCTTTTGAGAAAAGAGCACTCTTCTACTCTACTGTGTTTCCTATGGGGTCCGAACAGTGAGCTTGCTCAGAACAAAAGAACTGTGCTTCCTACACACATGGGCCATATCTAGTTCAACTCTGCTTAGGAAACTGACAAGAACAGTAGCTCCTCTTCAGTCCAATACACTGTACTTGCTGGGAACAGACGCGAGTGCTATTTGCACTGTGTATGGCAAAGGGAGCTCAATAGTGACTTTCCTTACCAGAAAACAACTCTTGCTCGTAGGACCAAAAACTGCATGTGATTCAACTCCATTTAGGACTGGGAAACAAACGCTAGCTCGCCTTACAAGAAACACACTCTGCTTTTGAGAAAAGAGCAGTCTTCTCTTCTACTGTAGTTCATATGGGGTCCGAACATTGAGCTTGCTCAGAACAAAAGAACTGGGCTTCCTACACACACGGGCCATATCTAGTTCAACTCTGCTTAGGAAACTGACAAGAACAGTAGCTCCTCTTCAGTCCAATACACTGTACTTGCTGGGAACAGACGCGAGTGCTATTTGCACTGTGTATGGCAATGGGAGCGCAATAGTGACTTTGATTACGAGAAAACAACTCTTGCTCGTAGGACCAAAAACTGCATTTGATTCAACTCCATTTAGGACTGGGAAACAAACTCTAGCTCGTCTTACAAGAAACACAATCTGCTCTTGAGAAAAAGGAGCAGTCTTCTATTCTACTGTGGTTCATGTGGGGTCTGAACATTGAGCTTACTCAGAACAAAAGAACTGG
Source organism: Peromyscus eremicus (assembly GCF_949786415.1). Lineage (NCBI taxonomy): Eukaryota > Metazoa > Chordata > Mammalia > Rodentia > Cricetidae > Peromyscus > Peromyscus eremicus. Next base: position 198,053 of record NW_026734669.1, on the reverse strand, counting down.
GCTTCCTACACACATGGGCCATATCTAGTTCAACTCTGCTTAGGAAAATGACAAGAACAGTAGCTCCTCTTCAGTCCAATAAACTGTACTTGCTGGGAACAGATGCGAGTGCTATTTGCACTGTGTATGGCAATGGGAGCGCAATAGTGACTTTGATTACGAGAAAACAACTCTTGCTCGTAGGACCAAAAACTGCATGTGATTCAACTCCATTTAGGACTGGGAAACAAACTCTAGCTCGCCTTACAAGAAACACACTCTGCTTTTGAGAAAAAGGATAGTCTTCTATTCTACTGTGATTCATATGGGGTCCGAACATTGAGCTTACTCAAAACAAAAGAACTGTGCTTCCTACACACACGGGACATATCTAGTTCAACTCTGCTTAGGAAACTGACAAGAACAGTAGCTCCTCTTCAGTCCAATACACTGTACGTGCTGGGAACAGACGCGAGTGCTATTTGCACTTTGTATGGCAATGGGAGCACAATAGTGACTTTGCTTACGAGTAAAAAACTCTTGCTCGTAGGACCAAAAACTGCATGAGATTCAACTGCATTTAGGACTGGGAAACAAACGCTAGCTCGCCTTACAAGAAACACACTCTGCTTTTGAGAAAAGAGCAGTCTTCTATTTCACTGTGGTTCATATGGTGTCCGAACAGGGAGCTTGCTGAGAACAAAAGAACTGTGCTTCCTACACACATCGGCCATATCTAGTTCAACTCTGCTTAGGAAAGTGACAAGAACAGTAGCTCCTTTTCAGTTCAATACACTGTACTTGCTGGGAACAGACGCGAGTGCTATTGGCACTGTGTATGGCAAAGGGAGCGCAATAGTGACTTTCCTTACCAGAAAACAACTCTTGCTCGTAGGACCAAAAACTGCATGTGATTCAACTCCATTTAGGACTGGGAAACAAACGCTAGCTTGCCTTACAAGAAACACACTCTGCTTTTGAGAAAAGAGCAGTCTTCTACTCTACTGTGTTTCCTATAGGGCCAGAACAGTGAGCTTGCTCAGAACGAAAGAACTGTGCTTCATACAAATACGGCCATATCTAGTTCAATTCTGCTTAGGAAACTGAAAAGAACAGTAGATCCTCTTCAGTCAAATACACTGTACATGCTGGGAACAGACGCCAGTGCTATTTGCCCTGTGTATGACAATGGGAGCGCAATAGTGACTCTTCTTACCAGAAAACAACTCTTGCTTGTAGGACCAAAAACTGCATGAGATTCAACTCCATTTAGGACTGGGAAACAAACGCTAGCTCGCCTTACAAGAAACACACTCTGCTTTTGAGAAAAGAGCAGTCTTCTATTCTACTGTGGTTCATATGGGGTCTGAACATTGAGCTTGCTCAGAACAGAAGAACTGGGCTTCCTACACACATGGGCCATATCTAGTTCAACTCTGCTTAGGAAACTGACAAGAACAGTAGCTCCTCTTCAGTCCAATACACTGTACTTGCTTGGAACAGACGCGAGTGCTATTTGCACTGTGTATGGCAATGGGAGCGCAATAGTGACTTTGACTACGAGAAAACAACTCTTGCTCGTAGGACCAAAAACTGCATGTGATTCAACTCCATTTAGGACTGGGAAACAAACTCTAGCTCGCCTTAAAAGAAACACACTCTGCTTTTGAAGAAAAGGAGCATTCTTCTATTCTACTGTGGTTCATATGGGGTCCGAACATTGAGCTTACTCAGAACAAAAGAACTGTGCTTACTACACACACGGGACATATCTAGTTCAACTCTGCTTAGGAAACTGACAAGAACAGTAGCTCCTCTTCAGTCCAATACACTGTACTTGCTGGGAACAGACGCGAGTGCTATTTGCACTGTGTATGGCAATGGGAGTGCAATAGTGACTTTGCTTACGAGTAAAAAACTCTTGCTCGTAGGACCAAAAACTGCATGAGATTCAACTCCATTTAGGACTGGGAAACAAACGCTAGCTCGCCTTACAAGAAACACACTCTGCTTTTGAGAAAAGAGCAGTCTTCTATTTCACTGTGGTTCATATGGTGTCCGAACAGTGAGCTTGCTGAGAACAAAAGAACTGTGCTTCCTACACACATGGGTCATATCTAGTTCAACTCTGCTTAGGAAAGTGAAAGAACAGTAGCTCCTCTTCAGTTCAATACACTGTACTTGCTGGGAACAGATGCGAGTGCTATTTGCACTGTGTATGGCAAAGGGAGCACAATAGTGACTTTCCTTACTAGAAAATAACTCTTGCTCGTAGGACCAAAAACTGCATGTGATTCAACTCCATTTAGGACTGGGAAACAAACGCTAGCTCACGTTACAAGAAACACACTCTGCTTTTGAGAAAAGAGCAGTCTTCTATTCTACTGTGGTTCATATGGGGTCCGAACATTGAGCTTGCTCAGAAAAAAGAACTGTGCTTCCTACACACACTGGCCATATCTAGTTCAACTCTGCTTAGGAAACTGACAAGAACAGTAGCTCCGCTTCAGTCCAATACACTGTACATGCTGGGAACAGACGCCAGTGCTATTTGCCCTGTGTCTGACAATGGGAGCGCAATAGTGACTCTTCTTACCAGAAAAAAACTCTTGCTCGTAGGACCAAAAACAGGACGTGATTCAACTCCATTTAGTACTGGGACACAAACGCTAGCTTGCCTTACAAGAAACACACTCTGCTTTTGAGAAAAGAGCACTCTTCTGCTCTACTGTGTTTCTTATGGGGTCCGAACAGTGAGCTTGCTCAGAACAAAAGAACTGTGCTTCCTACACACACGGGCCATATCTAGTTCAACTCTGCTTAGGAAACTGACAAGAACGGTAGCTCCTCTTCAGTCCAATACACTGTACTAGCTGGGAACAGACGCGAGTCCTATTTGTACTGTGTGTAGAAATAGGAGCGCAATAGTGACTCTTCTTATCAGAAAACAACTCTTCCTCGTAGGAACAAAAACTGCATGTGATTCAACTCCATTTAGGACTGGGAAACAAACACTAGGTCGCCTTACAAGAAACACACTCTGCTTTTGAGAAAAGAGCACTCTTCTACTCTACTGTGTTTCCTATGTGGTCCGAACAGTGAGCTTGCTCAGAACAAAAGAACTGTGCTTCCTACACACAGGGGCCATATCTAGTTCAACTCTGCTTAGCAAACTGACAAGAACAGTAGCTCCGCTTCAGTCCAATACACTGTACTTCCTGGGAACAGATGCGAGTGCTATTTGCACTGTGTATGGAAATGGGAGCGCAATAGTGACTTTCCTTACCAGAAAACAACTCTTGCTGGTAGTACCAAAAACTGCATGTGATTCAACTCCATTTAGGACTGGGAAACAAACGCTAGCTCACCTTACAAGAAACACACTCTGCTTTTGAGAGAAGAGCACTCTTCTACTCTACTGTGTTTCCTATAGGGCCAGAACAGTGAGTTTGCTCAGAACAAAATTACTGTGCTTCCTACAAACACGGCCATATCTAGTTCAATTCTGCTTAGGAAACTGACAAGTACAGTAGATCCTCTTCAGTCCAATACACTGTACATGCTGGGAACAGACGCCAGTGCTATTTCCCCTGTGTATGACAATGGGAGCGCAACAGTGACTCTTTATACCAGAAAACAACTCTTGCTCGTAGGACAAGAAACTGCATGTGATTCAACTCCATTTAGGACTAGGAAACAAACGCTAGCTCGCCTTAAAAGAAACACACTCTGCTTTTGAGAAAAAGGAGCATTCTTCTATTCTACTGTGGTTCATATGGGGTCCGAACATTGAGCTTACTCAGAACAAAAGAACTGTGCTTCCTACACACACGGGACATATCTAGTTCAACTCTGCTTAGGAAACTGACAAGAACAGTAGCTCCTCTTCAGTCCAATACACTGTACTTGCTGGGAACAGACGCGAGTGCTATTTGCACTGTGTATGGCAATGGGAGTACAATAGTGACTTTGCTTACGAGTAAAAAACTCTTGCTCGTAGGACCAAAAACTGCATGAGATTCAACTCCATTTAGGACTGGGAAACAAACGCTAGCTCGCCTTACAAGAAACACACTCTGCTTTTGAGAAAAGAGCAGTCTTCTATTCTACTGTGGTTCATATGGGGTCCGAACATTGAGCTTGCTCAGAACAGAAGAACTGGGCTTCCTACACACATGGGCCATATCTAGTTCAACTCTGCTTAGGAAACTGACAAGAACAGTAGCTCCTCTTCAGTCCAATACACTGTACTTGCTGGGAACAGACGCGAGTGCTATTTGCACTGTGTATGGCAATGGGAGCGCAATAGTGACTTTGACTACGAGAAAACAACTCTTGCTCGTAGGACCAAAAACTGCATGTGATTCAACTCCATTTAGGACTGGGAAACAAACTCTAGCTCGCCTTAAAAGAAACACACTCTGCTTTTGAGAAAAAGGAGCATTCTTCTATTCTACTGTGGTTCATATGGGGTCCGAACATTGAGCTTACTCAGAACAAAAGAACTGTGCTTCCTACACACACGGGACATATCTAGTTCAACTCTGCTTAGGAAACTGACAAGAACAGTAGCTCCTCTTCAGTCCAATACACTGTACTTGCTGGGAACAGACGCGAGTGCTATTTGCACTGTGTATGGCAATGGGAGTGCAATAGTGACTTTGCTTACGAGTAAAAAACTCTTGCTCGTAGGACCAAAAACTGCATGAGATTCAACTCCATTTAGGACTGGGAAACAAACGCTAGCTCGCCTTACAAGAAACACACTCTGCTTTTGAGAAAAGAGCAGTCTTCTATTTCACTGTGGTTCATATGGTGTCCGAACAGTGAGCTTGCTGAGAACAAAAGAACTGTGCTTCCTACACACATGGGTCATATCTAGTTCAACTCTGCTTAGGAAAGTGAAAGAACAGTAGTTCCTCTTCAGTTCAATACACTGTACTTGCTGGGAACAGATGCGAGTGCTATTTGCACTGTGTATGGTAATGGGAGCACAATAGTGACTTTCCTTACTAGAAAATAACTCTTGCTCGTAGGACCAAAAACTGCATGTGATTCAACTCCATTTAGGACTGGGAAACAAACGCTAGCTCACGTTACAAGAAACACACTCTGCTTTTGAGAAAAGAGCAGTCTTCTATTCTACTGTGGTTCATATGGGGTCCGAACATTGAGCTTGCTCAGAAAAAAGAACTGTGCTTCCTACACACACTGGCCATATCTAGTTCAACTCTGCTTAGGAAACTGACAAGAACAGTAGCTCCGCTTCAGTCCAATACACTGTACATGCTGGGAACAGACGCCAGTGCTATTTGCCCTGTGTCTGACAATGGGAGCGCAATAGTGACTTTCCTTACCAGAAAAAAACTCTTGCTCGTAGGACCAAAAACAGGACGTGATTCAACTCCATTTAGTACTGGGACACAAACGCTAGCTTGCCTTACAAGAAACACACTCTACTTTTGAGAAAAGAGCACTCTTCTGCTCTACTGTGTTTCTTATGGGGTCCGAACAGTGAGCTTGCTCAGAACAAAAGAACTGTGCTTCCTACACACACGGGCCATATCTAGTTCAACTCTGCTTAGGAAACTGACAAGAACGGTAGCTCCTCTTCAGTCCAATACACTGTACTAGCTGGGAACAGACGCGAGTCCTATTTGTACTGTGTGTAGAAATAGGAGCGCAATAGTGACTTTTCTTATCAGAAAACAACTCTTCCTCGTAGGAACAAAAACTGCATGTGATTCAACTCCATTTAGGACTGGGAAACAAACGCTAGCTCGCCTTACAAGAAACACACTCTGCTTTTGAGAAAAGAGCACTCTTCTACTCTACTGTGTTTCCTATGTGGTCCGAACAGTGAGCTTGCTCAGAACAAAAGAACTGTGCTTCCTACACACAGGGGCCATATCTAGTTCAACTCTGCTTAGCAAAATAACAAGAACAGTAGCTCCACTTCAGTCCAATACACTGTACTTCCTGGGAACAGATGCGAGTGCTATTTGCACTGTGTATGGAAATGGGAGCGCAATAGTGACTTTCCCTACCAGAAAACATCTCTTGCTGGTAGTACCAAAAACTGCATGTGATTCAACTCCATTTAGGACTGGGAAACAAACGCTAGCTCACCTTACAAGAAACACACTCTGCTTTTGAGAAAAGAGCACTCTTCTACTCTACTGTGTTTCCTATAGGGCCAGAACAGTGAGTTTGCTCAGAACAAAATTACTGTGCTTCCTACAAACACGGCCATATCTAGTTCAATTCTGCTTAGGAAACTGACAAGAACAGTAGATCCTCTTCAGTCCAATACACTGTACATGCTGGGAACAGACGCCAGTGCTATTTCCCCTGTGTATGACAATGGGAGCGCAACAGTGACTCTTTATACCAGAAAACAACTCTTGCTCGTAGGACAAGAAACTGCATGTGATTCAACTCCATTTAGGACTAGGAAACAAACGCTAGCTTGCCTTACAAGAAACACACTCTACTTTTGAGAAAAGAGCACTCTTCTACTCTACTGTGTTTCCTATGGGGTCCGAACAGTGAGCTTGCTCAGAACAAAAGAACTGTGCTTCCTACACACATGGGCCATATCTAGTTCAACTCTGCTTAGGAAACTAACAAGAACAGTAGCTCCTCTTCAGTCCAATACACTGTACTTGCTGGGAACAGACGCGAGTGCTATTTGCACTGTGTATGGCAAAGGGAGCGCAATAGTGACTTTCCTTACCAGAAAACAACTCTTGCTCGTAGGACCTAAAACTGCATTTGATTCAACTCCATTTAGGACTGGGAAACAAACGCTAGCTTGCCTTACAAGAAACACACTCTGCTTTTGAGAAAAGAGCAGTCTTCTATTTCACTGTGGTTCATATGGTTTCCGAAGAGTGAGCTTGCTGAGAACAAAAGAACTGTGCTTCCTACACAAATGGGCCATATCTAGTACAACTCTGCTTAGGAAACTGACAAGAACAGTAGCTCCTCTTCAGTTCAATACACTGTACTTGCTGGGAACAGACGCGAGTGCTATTTGCACTGTGTATGGCAAAGGGAGCGCAATAGTGACTTTCCTTACCAGAAAACAACTCTTGCTCGTAGTACCAAAAACTGCATGTGATTCAACTCCATTTAGGACTGGGAAACAAACGCTAGCTCGTCTTACAAGGAACACACTCTGCTTTTGAGAAAAGAGCAGTCTTCTACTCTACTGTGTTTCCTATAGGGCCAGAACAGTGAGCTTGCTCAGAACAAAAGAACTGTGCTTCATACAAATACGGCCATATCTAGTTCAATTCTGCTTAGGAAAATGAAAAGAACAGTAGATCCTCTTCAGTCCAATACACAGTACATGCGGGGAACAGACGCCAGTGCTATTTGCCCTGTGTATGACAATGGGAGCACAATAGTGACTCTTCTTACCAGAAAACAACTCTTGCTCGTAGGACAATAAACTGCATGTGTTTCAACTCCATTTAAGACTGGGAAAAAAACGCTAGCTCGCCTTACATGAAACACACTCTGCTTTTGAGAAAAGAGCACTCTTCTACTCGACTGTTTTTCCTATGGTGTCCGAACAGTGAGCTTGCTCAGAAAAAAAGAACTGTGCTTTCTACACACAGGGGCCATATCTAGTTCAACTCTGCTGAGGAAACTGACAAGAACAGTAGCTCTGCTTCATTCCAATACACTCTACTTGCTGGGAACAGATGCGAGTGCTATTTGCACTGTGTATGGAAATGGGAGCGCAATAGTGACTTTCCTTACCAGAAAACAACTCTTGATGGTAGGACCAGAAACTGCATGGGATTCAACTCCATTTAGGACTGGGAAAGAAACGCTAGCTCGCCTTACAAGAAACACACTCTGCTTTTGAGTAAAGAGCACTCTTCTACTCTACTGTGTTTCCTATAGGGCCAGAACAGTGAGTTTGCTCAGAACAAAAGAACTGTGCTTCCTACAAATACGGCCATATCTAGTTCAATTCTGCTTAGGAAACTGACAAGAACAGTAGATCCTCTTCAGTCCAATACACTGTACATGCTGGGAACAGACGCCAGTGCTATTTGCCCTGTGTCTGACAATGGGAGCGCAATAGTGACACTTCTTACCAGAAAACAACTCTTGCTCGTAGGACCAGAAACTGCATGTGATTCAACTCCATTTAGGACTGGGAAACAAACGCTAGCTCGCCTTACAAGAAACACACTCTGCTTTTGAGAAAAGAGCAGTCTTCTATTTCACTGTGGTTCATATGGTGTCCGAACAGTGAGCTTGCTGAGAAAAAAAGAACTGTGCTTCCTACACACATGGGTCATATCTAGTTCAACTCTGCTTAGGAAAGTGACAAGAACAGTAGCTCCTCTTCAGTTCAATGCACTGTACTTGCTGGGAACAGACGCGAGTGCTATTTGCACTGTGTATGGCAAAGGGAGCACAATAGTGACTTTCCTTACAAGAAAAAAACTCTTGCTCGTAGGACCAAAAACAGGATGTGATTCAACTCCATTTAGTACTGGGACACAAACGCTAGCTTGCCTTACAAGAAACACACTCTGCTTTTGAGAAAAGAGCACTCTTCTGCTCTACTGTGTTTCTTATGGGTTCCGATCAGTGAGCTTGCTCAGAACAAAAGAACTGTGCTTCCTATACACACGGGCCATATCTAGTTCAACTCTGCTTAGGAAACTGACAAGAACGGTAGCTCCTCTTCAGTCCAATACACTGTACTAGCTGGGAACAGACGCGAGTCCTATTTGTACTGTGTGTAGAAATAGGAGCGCAATAGTGACTCTTCTTATCAGAAAACAACTCTTCCTCGTAGGAACAAAAACTGCATGTGATTCAACTCCATTTAGGACTGGGAAACAAACACTAGCTCGCCTTACAAGAAACACACTCTGCTTTTGAGAAAAGAGCACTCTTCTACTCTACTGTGTTTCCTATGTGGTCCGAACAGTGAGCTTGCTCAGAACAAAAGAACTGTGCTTCCTACACACAGGGGCCATATCTAGTTCAACTCTGCTTAGCAAACTAACAAGAACAGTAGCTCCACTTCAGTCCAATACACTGTACTTCCTGGGAACAGATGCGAGTGCTATTTGCACTGTGTATGGAAATGGGAGCGCAATAGTGACTTTCCTTACCAGAAAACAACTCTTGCTCGTAGTACCAAAAACTGCATGTGATTCAACTCCATTTAGGACTGGGAAACAAACGCTAGCTCACCTTACAAGAAACACACTCTGCTTTTGAGAAAAGAGCACTCTTCTACTCTACTGTGTTTCCTATAGGGCCAGAACAGTGAGTTTGCTCAGAACAAAATTACTGTGCTTCCTACAAACACGGCCATATCTAGTTCAATTCTGCTTAGGAAACTGACAAGAACAGTAGATCCTCTTCAGTCCAATACACTGTACATGCTGGGAACAGACGCCAGTGCTATTTCCCCTGTGTATGACAATGGGAGCGCAACAGTGACTCTTTATACCAGAAAACAACTCTTGCTCGTAGGACAAGAAACTGCATGTGATTCAACTCCATTTAGGACTAGGAAACAAACGCTAGCTCGCCTTACAAGAAACACACTCTGCTTTTGAGAAAAGAGCACTCTTCTACTCTACTGTGTTTCCTATGGGGTCCGAACAGTGAGCTTGCTCAGAACAAAAGAACTGTGCTTCCTACACACATGGGCCATATCTAGTTCAACTCTGCTTAGGAAACTGACAAGAACAGTAGCTCCTCTTCAGTCCAATACACTGTACTTGCTGGGAACAGACGCGAGTGCTATTTGCACTGTGTATGGCAAAGGGAGCACAATAGTGACTTTCCTTACTAGAAAACAACTCTTGCTCGTAGGACCAAAAACTGCATGTGATTCAACTCCATTTAGGACTGGGAAACAAACGCTAGCTCGCCTTACAGGAAACACACTCTGCTTTTGAGAAAAGAGCAGTCTTCTATTCTACTGTGGTTCATATGGGGTCCGAACATTGAGCTTGCTCAGAAAAAAGAACTGTGCTTCCTACACACACTGGCCATATCTAGTTCAACTCTGCATAGGAAACTGACAAGAACAGTAGCTCCTCTTCAGTCCAATACACTGTACTTGCTGGGATCAGAAGCGAGTGCTATTTGCACTGTGTATGGCAATAGGAGCACAATAGTGTCTCTTCTTATCAGAAAAAAACTCTTGCTCGTAGGACCAGAAAATGCATGGGATTCAACTCCATTTCTGACTGGGAAACAAACACTAGCTCGCATTACAAGAAACACACTCTCCTTTTGAGAAAAGAGCACTCTTCTACTCTAATGTGTTTCCTATGGGGTCCGAATAGTGAGCTTGCTCAGAACAAAAGAACTCTGCTTCCTACACACAGGGGCCATATCTAGTTCAACTCTGCTTAGGAAACTGACAAGAACAGTAGCTCCTCTTCAGTCCAGTACACTGTACTTGCTGGGAACAGACGCGAGTGCTATTTACACTGTATATGGCAATGGGAGCGCAATAGTGACTTTTTTTAACCAGAAAACAACTCTTGCTCATAGGACCAGAAACTGCATGGGTTTCAACTCCATTTAGGACTGGGAAACAAACACTAGCTCCCCTTACAAGAAACACACTCTGCTTTTGAAAAAAGAGCACTCTTCTACTATACTGTGTTTCCTAGGGGGTCCGAACAGTGAGCTTGCTCAGAACAAAAGAACAGTGCTTCCTACACACAGGGGCCATATCTAGTTCAACTCTGCCTAGCAAACTGACAAGAACAGTAGCTCCGCTTCAGTCCAATACACTGTACTTGCTGGGAACAGACGCGAGTGGTATTTGCACTGTGTATGGCAATGGGAGCGCAAGAGTGACTTTCCTTACCAAAAAACAACTCTTGCTCATAGGACCAAAAACTGCATGTGATTCACCTCCATTTAGGACTGGGAAACAAACGCTAGCTCGCCTTACAAGAAACACACTCTGCTTTTGAGAAAAGAGCACTCTTCTACTCTACTGTGTTTCCTATAGGGCCAGAACAGTGAGCTTGCTCAGAACAAAAGAACTGTGCTTCATACAAATACGGCCATATCTAGTTCATTCATGCTTAGGAAACTGAAAAGAACAGTAGATCCTCTTCAGTCCAATACACTGTACATGCTGGGAACAGACGCCAGTGTTACTTGCCCTGTGAATGACAATGGGAGCACAATAGTGACTCTTCTTACCAGAAAACAACTCTTGCTCCTAGGACCAAAAACAGGATGTGATTCAACTCCATTTAGTACTGGGAAACAATTGCTAGCTTGCCTTACAAGAAACACACTGTGCTTTTGAGAAAAGAGCACTCTTCTACTCTACTGTGTTTCCTATGGTGTCCGAACAGTGAGCTTGCTCAGAACAAAAGAACTGTGCTTCCTACACACGCAGGCCATATCTAGTTCAACTCTGCTTAGGAAACTGACAAGAACGGTAGCTCCTCTTCAGTCCAATACACTGTCCTAGCTGGGAACAGACGCGAGTGCTATTTGTACTGTGTATGGCAATAGGAGCACAATAGTGACTCTTCTTATCAGAAAACAACTCTTGATGGTAGGACCAGAAACTGCATGGGATTCAACTCCATTTAGGACTGGGAAACAAACGATAGCTCGACTTACAAGAAACACACTCTGAATTGCAAAAGGAGCACTCTTCTACTCTAATGTGTTTCCTATAGGGCCAGAACAGTGAGCATTCTCAGAACAAAAGAACTGTGCTTCCTACACTCACAGCCACATCTAGTTCAACTCTGCTTAGGAAACGGACAAGAACAGTAGCTCCTCTTCAGTCCAATACACTGTAATTGCTGGGAACAGACGGGAGTGCTATTTGCACTGTGTATGGCATTGGGAGGACAATAGTGACTCTTCTTACCAGAAAACAGCTCTTGCTCGTAGGACCAAATACTGCATGTGATTCAACTCCATTTAGGAATGGGAAACAAACGCTAGCTCGCCTTACAAGAAACACACTCTGCTTTTGAGAAAAGAGCACTCTTCTACTCTACTGTGTTTCCCAAGGGGTCTGAAAAGTGAGCTTGCTCAGAACAAAAGAACTGTGCTTCCTACACACAGGGGCCATATCTAGTTCAACTCTGCTTAGGAAACTGACAAGAACAGTAGCTCCTCTTCAGTGCAATACACTGTACTTGCTAGGAACAGGCGCGAGTGCTATTTGCACTGTGTATGGCAAAGGGAGCACAATAGTGACTTTAATTACCAGAAAACAACTCTTGTTCGTAGGACCAAAAACTGCATGTGATTCAACTCCATTTAGGACTGGGAAACAAACGCTAGCTCGCCTTACAAGAAACACACTCTGCTTTTGAGAAAAGAGCAGTCTTGTATTCTACTGTGGTTCATATGGGGTCCAAACATTGAGCTTGCTCAGAGTAAAAGAACTGTGCTTCCTACACACACGGGCCATATCTAGTTCAACTCTGCTTAGGTAACTGACAAGAACGGTAGCTCCTCTGCAGTCCAATACACTGTAATAGCTGGGAACAGACGCCAGTGCTATTTGCACTGTGTATGGCAATAGGAGCACAATAGTGACTCTTCTTATCGGAAAACACCTCTTGCTGGTAGGACCAGAAACTTCATGGGATTCAACTCCATTTCTGACTGGGAAACAAACGCTAGTTCGCCTTATAAGAAACACACTCTGCTTTTGAGAAAAGAGCACTCTTCTACACTAATGTGTTTTCTATGGTGTCCGAACAGTGAGCTTGCTCAGAACAAAAGAACTGTGCTTCCTACACACAGGGGCCATATCTAGTTCAACTCTGCTTAGTAAACTGACAAGAACAGTAGCTCCGCTTCAGTCTAATACACTGTACTTGCTGGGAACAGATGCCAGTGCTATTTGCCCTGTTTATGACAATGGGAGTGCAATAGTGACTCTTCTTATCGGAAAACACCTCTTGCTCATAGGACCAGAAACTGCATGGGATTCAACTCCATTTCTGACTGGGAAAAAAACACTAGTTGGCCTTACAAGAAACACACTCTGCTTTTGAGAAAAGAGCACTCTTCTACTCTTCTGTGTTTCCTATGTAGTCCGAACAGTGAGCTTGCTAAGAACAAAAGAACTGTGCTTCCTACACACATGGGCCATATCTAGTTCAACTCTGCTTAGGAAACTGACAAGAACAGTAGATCGTCTTCAGTCCAATACACTGTACATGCTGGGAACAGACGCCAGTGCTATTTGCCCTGTGAATGACAATGGGAGTGCAATAGTGACTCTTCTTATCGGAAAACATCTCTTGCTCGTAGGACCAAAAACTGCATGTATTTCAAATCCATTTAGGAATGGGAAACAAACGCTAGCTCGCCTTACAGGAAACACACTCTGCTTTTGAGAAAAGAGCACTCTTCTACTCTACTGTGTTTCCTATAGGGCCAGAACAGTGAGTTTGCTCAGAACAAAAGAACTGTGCTTCCTACAAATACGGCCATCTAGTTCAATTCTGCTTAGGAAACTGACAAGAACAGTAGATCCTCTTCAGTCCAATACACTGTACTTGCTGGGAACATACGCGAGTGCTATTTGCACTGTGTCTGACAAAGGGAGCGCAATAGTGACTCTTCTTACCAGAAAACAACTCTTGCTCATAGGACCAGATACTGCATGTGATTCAACTCCATTTAGGATTGGGATACAAACGCTAGCTCGCCTTACAAGAAACACACTCTGCTTTTGAGAAAAGAGCACTCTTCTACTCTACTGTGTTTCCTAGGGGGTCCGAACAGTGAGCTTGCTCAGAACAAAAGAACAATGCTTCCTACACACAGGGGCCATATCTAGTTCAACTCTGCTTAGGAAACTGACAAGAACAGTAGCTGCTCTTCAGTCCAATACACTGTACATGCTGGGAATAGAAGCCAGTGCTATTTGCCCTGTGTATGACAATGGGAGCGCAATAGTGACTCTTCTTACCAGAAAACATCTCTTGCTCGTAGGACCAGAAACTGCATGTGATTTTACTCCATTTAGGACTGGGAAACAAATGCTAGCTTGCCTTACAAGAAACACACTCTGCTTTTGATAAAAGAGCACTCTTCTACTCCAATGGGTTTCCTATAGGGCCAGAAGAGTGAGCTTGCTCAGAACAAAAGAATTGTGCTTCCTACACACACCGACTATATTTAGTTCAACTCTGCTTAGGAAACTGACAAGAACAGTAGATCCACTTCAGTCCAATACACTGCACATGCTGGGAACAGACGCCAGTGCTATTTGCCCTGTGTATAGCAATGGGAGCACAATAGTGACTCTTCTTTCCAGAAAACAGCTCTTGCTCGTAGGACCAAAAACTGCATGGGATTCAACTCCATTTAGGACTGGGAAACAAACGCTAGCTCGCCTTACAAGAAACACACTCTGCTTTTGAGAAAAGAGCACTCTTCTACTCTACTGTGTTTCCAATGGGATCTGAACAGTGAGCTTGCTCAGAACAGAAGAAGTGTGCTTCCTACACACACGGGCCACATCCAGTTCAACTCTGCTTAGGAAACTGACAAGAACTGTAGCTCCTCTTCAGACCAATACACTGTACTTGCTGGGAACAGACACAGTGATATTTGTACTGTGTATGGCAATGGGAGCGCAATAGTGACTCTTCTTTCCATAAAACAACTCTTGCTCATAGGACCAAAAACTGCATGTGATTCAACTCCATTTAGGACTGGGAAACAAACGCTAGCTCGCCTTACAAGAAACACACTCTGCTTTTGAGAAAAGAGCACTCTTCTACTCTACTGTGTTTCCTATGGGATCCGAACAGTGAGCTTGCTCAGAACAGAAGATGTGTGCTTCCTACACACGGGCCATATCCAGTTCAACTCTGCTTAGGAAACTGACAAGAACAGTAGCTCCTCTTCAGTACAATACAGTGTACTTGCTGGGAACAGACGCCTGTGCTATTTGCACTGTGTATGGCAATGGGAGCACAATAGTGACTTTCCTTACCAGAAAACAACTCTTGCTCCTAATACCAGAAACTGCATGGGATTCAACACCATTTAGGACTGGGAAACAAACACTAGCTCGCCTTACAAGAAATACACTCTGCTTTTGAGAAAAGAGCACACTTCTACTCTACTGTGTTTCCTATAGGGTCCGAAGAGTGAGCTTGCTCAGAACAAAAGAACTGTGCTTCCTACACACACCGACTATATTTAGTTCAACTCTGCTTAGGAAACTGACAAGAACAGTAGATCCTCTTCAGTCCAGTACAATGTACATGCTGGGAACAGACGCCAGGGCTGTTTGCCCTGTGTATGACAATGAGAGTGCAATAGTGACTCTTCTTACCAGAAAACAACTCTTGCTCGTAGGACCAGAAACTGCATGTGATTCAAGTCCATTTAGGACTGGGAAACAAACGCTGGCTCACCTTACAAGAAACACATTCTGCTTCTGAGAATAGGGCACTCATCTACTCTACTGTGATTCCTATTGGGTCCGAACAGTGAGCTTGCTCAGAACAAAAGAACTGTGCTTCCTACACTCACGGGCCATATCTAGTTCAAGTCTGCTTAGGAAACTGACAAGAACAGTAGCTCCTCTTCAGTCCAATACACTGTACTTGCTGAGAACAGACGCGAGTGCTATTTGCAGTGTGTATGGAAATGGGAGCGCAATAGTGACTCTTCTTACCAGAAAACAACTCTTGCTCGTAGGACCAGAAACTGCATGAGATTCAACTCCATTTAGAACTGGGAAAGAAACGCTAGCTCGCCTTACAGGAAACACACTCTGCTTTTGAGAAAAGAGCACTCATCTACTCTACTGTGTATCCTATGGGGACTGAACAGTGAGCTTGCTGAGAACAACAGAACTGTGCTTCCTCCACACACGGGCCATATCTAGTTCAACTCTGCTTAGGAAACTGACAAGAACAGTAGCTCCTCTTCAGTCCAATACACTGTACATGCAGGGAACAGACGCCAGTGGTATTTGTCCTCTGTATGACAATGGGAGTGCAATAATGACTCTTCTTATTAGAAAACACCTCTTGCTCGTAGGACCAGAACCTGCATGGGATTCAACTCAATTTCTGACTGGGAAACAAACACTAGCTCGCCTTACAAGAAACACACTCTGCTTTTGCAAAAGAGCACTCTTCTACTCTACTGTATTTCCTATGTGGTCAGAACAGTGAGCTTGCTCAGAACAAAAGAACTGTGCTTCCTACACACAGGGGCCATATCTAGTTCAACTCTGCTTAGGAAACTGACAAGAACAGTAGCTCCGCTTCAGTCCAATACACTGTACTTGCTGGGAACAGACGCGAGTGCTATTTGCACTGTGTATGGCAATGGGAGCGCAATAGTGACTTTCCTTACGAGAAAACAACTCTTGCTCGTAGGACCAAAAACTGCATGTGATTCAACTCCATTTAGGACTGGGAAACACACGGTAGCTTGCCTTACAAGAAGCACACTCTGCTTTTGAGAAAAGAGCAGTGTTCTACTCTACTGTGGTTCCTATGGGGTCCGAACATTGAGCTTGCTCAGAACAAAAGAACTGTGCTTCCTACACACACGGGCCATATCTCGTTCAACTCTGCTTAGGAAACTGACAAGAACAGTAGCTCCGCTTCAGTCCAATACACTGTCCTAGCTGGGAACAGACGCGAGTGCTATTTGCACTGTGTATGGCAATGGGAGCTCAATAGTGACTTTCCTTACCAGAAAACAACTCTTGCTGGTAGGACCAGAAACTGCATGTGATTCAACTCCATTTAAGACTGGGAAACAAACACTAGCTCTCCTTACAAGAAACACACTCTGGTTTTGAGAAAAGAGCACTCTTCTACTCTACTGTGTTTCCTATAGGGCCAGAACAGTGAGTTTGCTCAGAACAAAAACACTGTGCTTCCTACAAATACGGCCATATCTAGTTCAATTCTGCTTAGGAAACTTACAAGAACAGTAGATCCTCTTCAGTCCAATACACTGTACATGCTGGGAACAGACGCCAGTGCTATTTGCCCTGTGTATGACAATGGGAGCGCAATAGTGACTCTTCTTACCAGAAAACAACTCTTGCTCGTAGGACCAAAAACAGGATGTGATTCAACTCCACTTAGGACTGGGAAACAAACGCTAGCTTGCCTTACATGAAACACACTCTGCTTTTGAGAAAAGAGCACTCTTCTACTCTACTGTGTTTCCTATGGGGTCCGAACAGTGAGCTTGCTCAGAACAAAAGAACTGTGCTTCCTACACACAGGGGCCATATCTAGTTCAACTCTGCTTAGGAAACTGACAAGAACGGTAGCTCCTCTTCAGTCCAATACACTGTACAAGCTGGGAACAGACGTGAGTGCTATTTGCACTGTGTATGGCAATAGGAGCGCAATAGTGACTTTTCTTATCAGAAAACACCTCTTGCTCGTAGGACCAGAAACTGCATGGGATTCAACTCCATTTTTGACTGGGAAACAAACACTAGCTCGTCTTATAAGAAACACACTCTGCTTTTGAGAAAAGAGCACTCTTCTACTTTAATGTGTTTTCTATGGGGTTTGAACAGTGAGCTTGCTCAGAACAAAAGATCTGTGCTTCCTACACACAGGGGCCATATCTACTTCAACTCTGCTTAGGAAACTGACAAGAACAGTAGCTCTGCTTCAGTCCAATACACTGTACTTGCTGGGAACAGACGCCAGTGCTATTTGCCCTGTGTATGACAATGGGAGCTCGATAGTGACTCTTCTTACCAGAAAACAACTCTTGCTCGTAGGACAAGAAACTGCATGTGATTCAACTCCATTTAGGACTTGGAAACAAATGCTAGCATGCCTTACAAGAAACACACTCTGTTTTTGAGAAAAGAGCACTCTTCTACTCTACTGTGTTTTCTATGGTTCCGAACAGTGAGCTTGCTCAGAACAAAAGAACTGTGCTTCCTACACACACGGGCCATATCTAGTTCAACTCTGCTTAGGTAACTGACAAGAACGGTAGCTCCTCTGCACTCCAATACACTGTAATAGCTGGGAACAGACGCGATTGCTATTTGCACTAGTGTATGGCAATAGGTGCACAATAGTGACTCTTCTTATCGGAAAACAACTCTTGCTGGTAGGACCAGAAACTTCATGGGATTCAACTCCATTTCTGACTGGGAAACAAACGCTAGTTCGCCTTATAAGAAACACACTCTGCTTTTGAGAAAAGAGCACTCTTCTACACTAATGTGTTTTCTATGGGGTCCGAACAGTGAGCTTGCTCAGAACAACAGAACTGTGCTTCCTCCACACACGGGCCATATCTAGTTCAGCTCTGCTTAGGAAACTGACAAGAACAGTAGCTCCACTTCAGTCCAATACACTGTACATGCAGGGAACAGACGCCAGTGCTATTTGTCTTCTGTATGACAATGGGAGCGCAATAGTGACTCTTCTTATCAGAAAACTACTCTTGCTCTTAGGACAATAACTGCATGTGATTCAACTCCATTTAGGACTGGGAAACAAATGCTAGCTCGCCTTACAAGAAACACACTCTGCTTTTGAGAAAAGAGCAGTCTTCTACTCTACTGTGGTTCCTATGGGGTCCGAACATTGAGCTTGCTCAGAATAAAAGAACTGTGCTTCCTACACACATGGGCCATATCTAGTTCAACTCTGCTTAGGAAACTGACAAGAACAGTAGCTCCGCTTCAGTCCAATACACTGTACTTGCTGGGAACAGACGCGAGTGCTATTTGCACTGTGTATGGCAATGGGAGCGCAATAGTGACTTTCCTTACCAGAAAACAACTCTTGCTGGTAGGACCAGAAACTGCATGTGATTCAACTCCATTTAGGACTGGGAAACAAACACTAGCTCGCCTTACAAGAAACACACTCTGGTTTTGAGAAAAGAGCACTCTTCTACTCTACTGTGTTTCCTAGAGGGCCAGAACAGTGAGTTTGCTCAGAACAAAAACACTGTGCTTCCTACAAACACGGCCATATCTAGTTCAATTGTGCTTAGGAAACTTACAAGAACAGTAGAATCTCTTCAGTCCAATACACTGTACATGCTGGGAACAAACGCCAGTGCTATTTGCCCTGTGTATGACAATGGGAGCGCAATAGTGACTCTTCTTACCAGAAAACAACTCTTGCTCGTAGGACCAAAAACAGGATGTGATTCAACTCCACTTAGGACTGGGAAACAAACGCTAGCTTGCCTTACATGAAACACACTCTGCTTTTGAGAAAAGAGCACTCTTCTACTCTACTGTGTTTCCTATGGGGTCCGAACAGTGAGCTTGCTCAGAACAAAAGAACTGTGCTTCCTACACACACGGGCCATATCTAGTTCAACTCTGCTTAGGAAACTGACAAGAACGGTAGCTCCTCTTCAGTCCAATACACTGTACAAGCTGGGAACAGACGCGAGTGCTATTTGCACTGTGTATGGCAATAGGAGCGCAATAGTGACTTTTCTTATCAGAAAACACCTCTTGCTCGTAGGACCAGAAACTGCATGGGATTCAACTCCATTTAGGACTGGGAAACAAATGCTAGCGTGCCTTACAAGAAACACACTCTGTTTTTGAGAAAAGAGCACTCTTCTACTCTAATGTGTTTTCTATGGGGTTTGAAGAGTGAGCTTGCTCAGAACAAAAGATCTGTGCTTCCTACACACAGGGGCCATATCTACTTCAACTCTGCTTAGGAAACTGACAAGAATAGTAGCTCTGCTTCAGTCCAATACACTGTACTTGCTGGGAACAGACGCCAGTGCTATTTGCCCTGTGTATGGCAATAGGAGCACAATAGTGACTCTTCTTATCAGAAAACACCTCTTGCTGGTAGGACCAGAAACTTCATGGGATTCAACTCCATTTCTGACAGGGATACAAACGCTAGTTTGCCTTATAAGAAACACACTCTGCTTTTGAGAAAAGAGCACTCTTCTACACTAATGTGTTTTCTATGGGGTCCGAACAGTGAGCTTGCTCAGAACAAAAGAACTGTGCTTCCTACACACAGGGGCCATATCTAGTTCAACTCTGCTTAGTAAACTGACAAGAACATTAGCTCCGCTTCAGTCCAATACACTGTACTTGCTGGGAACAGATGCCAGTGCTATTTGCCCTGTTTATGACAATGGGAGTGCAATAGTGACTCTTCTTATCGGAAAACACCTCTTGCTCATAGGACCAGAAACTGCATGGGATTCAACTCCATTTCTGACTGGGAAAAAAACACTAGTTCAGCTTACAAGAAACACAATGCTTTTGAGAAAAGAGCACTCTTCTACTCTTCTGTGTTTCCTATGTAGTCCGAACAGTGAGCTTGCTCAGAACAAAAGAACTGTGCTTCCTACACACAGGGGCCATATCTAGTTCAACTCTGCTTAGGTAACTGACAAGAACAGTAGATCCTCTTCAGTCCAATACACTGTACATGCTGGGAACAGACACCAGTGCTATTTGCCCTGTGTATGACAATGGGAGGGCAATAGTGACTCTTCTTACCAGAAAACAACTCTTGCTCGTAACAAGAAAGTGCATGTGATTCAACTCCATTTATGACTGGGAAACAAACGCTAGCTCGCCTTACAAGAAACACACTCTGCTTTTGAGAAAAGAGCACTCTTCTACTCTACTGTATTTCCTATGGGGTCCGAACAGTGAGCTTGCTCAGAACAAAAGAACTGTGCTTCCTACACACACGGGCCATATCTAGCTCAACTCTGCTTAGGAAACTGACAAGAACGGTAGCTCCTCTTCAGTCCAATACACTGTAATAGCTGGGGACAGACGCGAGTGCTATTTGCACTGTGTATGGCAATAGGAGCACAATAGTGACTCTTCTTATCAGAAAACACCTCTTGCTGGTAGGACCAGAAACTGCATGGGATTCAACTCCATTTCTGACTGGGAAACAAACATTAGCTCGCCTTATAAGAAACACACTCTGCTTTTGAGAAAAGAGCACTCTTCTACTCTAATGTGTTTTCTATGGGGTCCGCAAAGTGAGCTTGCTCAGAACAAAAGAACTGTGCTTCCTACACACAGGGGCCATATCTAGTTCAACTCTGCTTAGGAAACTGACAAGAACAGTAGCTCTGCTTCAGTCCAACACACTGTACTTGCAGGGAACAGATGCCAGTGCTATTTGCCCTGTGTATGACAATGGGAGCGCAATAGTGACTCATCTTACCAGAAAACATCTCTTGCTCGTAGGACCAAAAACTGCATGTATTTCAAATCCATTTAGGAATGGGAAACAAACGCTAGTTCGCCTTACAAGAAACACACTCTGCTTTTGAGAAAAGAGCACTCTTCTACTCTACTGTGTTTCCTATAGGGCCAGAACAGTGAGTTTGCTCAGAACAAAAGAACTGTGCTTCCTACAAATACGGCCATATCTAGTTCAATTCTGCTTAGCAAACTGACAAGAACAGTAGATCCTCTTCAGTCCAATACACTGTACTTGCTGGGAACAGACGCGAGTGCTATTTGCACTGTGTCTGACAAAGGGAGCGCAATAGTGACTTTCCTTACCAGAAAACAACTCTTGCTCGTAGGACCAAAGACAGGATGTGATTCAACTCCATGTAGTACTGGGAAACAAACGCTAGCTTGCCTTACAAGAAACACACTCTGCTTTTGAGAAAAGAGCACTCTTCTACTCTACTGTGTTTCCTATGGGGTCCGAACAGTGAGCTTGCTCAGAACAAAAGACCTGTGCTTCCTACACACACGGCCATATCTAGTTCAACTCTGCTTAGGAAAGTGACAAGAACGGTAGCTCCTCCTCAGTCCAATACACTGTCCTAGCTGGAAACAGACGCGAGTGCTATTTGTACTGTGTATGGCAATAGGAACGCAATAGTGACTCTTCTTATCAGAAAACAACTCTTGCTGGTAGGACCAGAAACTGCATGGGATTCAACTCTATTTAGGACTGGGAAACGAACGATAGCTCGACTTACAAGAAACACACTCTGGATTGAGAAAGGAGCACTCTTCTACTCTAATGTGTTTCCTATAGGGCCAGAACAGTGAGCATTCTCAGAACAAAAGAACTGTGCTTCCTACACACACGGTCCATATCTAGTTTAACTCTGCCTAGGAAACTGACAAGAACAGTAGATCCTCTTCAGTCCAATACACTGTACATGCTGGGAACAGATGCCAGTGGGATTTGCCCTGTGTATGACAATGGGAGCACAATAGTGACTCTTCTTACCAGAAAACAACTCTTGCTCCTAGGACCAGATACTGCATGTGATTCAACTCCATTTAGGATTGGGAAACAAACGCTAGCTCGCCTTACAAGAAAAACACTCTGCTTTTGAGAAAAGAGCACTCTTCTACTCTACTGTGTTTCCTAGGGGGTCCGAACAGTGAGCTTGCTCAGAACAAAAGAACAATGCTTCCTACACACAGGGGCCATATCTAGTTCAACTCTGCTTAGAAAACTGACAAGAACAGTAGCTCCGCTTCAGTCCAATACACTGTACTTGCTGGGAAGAGACGCGACTGCTATTTGCACTGTGTATGGCAATGGGAGAGCAATAGTGACTTTCCTTACCAGAAAACAACTCTTGCTCGTAGGACCAAAAACTGCATGTGATTCAACTCCATTTAGGACTGGGAAACAAACGGTAGCTTGCCTTACAAGAAACACACTTTGCTTTTGAGAAAAGAGCAGTCTTCTACTCTACTGTGGTTCCTATGGGGTCCGAACATTGAGCTTGCTCAGAACAAAAGAATTGTGCTTCCTACACACACGGGCCATATCTAGTTCAACTCTGCTTAGGAAACTGACAACAACGGTAGCTCCGCTTCAGTCCAATACACTGTACTTGCTGGGAAGAGACGTGAGTGCTATTTGCACTGTGTATGGCAATGGGAGCGCAATAGTGACTTTCCTTACCAGAAAACAACTCTTGCTGGTAGGACCAGAAACTGCATGTGATTCAACTCCATTTAGGACTGGGAAACAAACACTAACTCGCCTTACAAGAAACACACTCTGGTTTTGAGAAAAGAGCACTCTTCTACTCTACTGTGTTTCCTATAGGGCCAGAACAGTGAGTTTGCTCAGAACAAAAACACTGTGCTTCCTACAAATACGGCCATATCTAGTTCAATTGTGCTTAGGAAACTTACAAGAACAGTAGATCCTCTTCAGTCCAATACACCGTACATGCTGGGAACAGACGCCAGTGCTATTTCCCCTGTGTATGACAATGGGAGCGCAATAGTGACTCTTCTTACCAGAAAACAACTCTTGCTCGAAGGACCAAAAACATGATGTGATTCAACTCCACTTAGGACTGGGAAACAAACGCTAGCTTGCCTTACATGAAACACACTCTGCTTTTGAGAAAAGAGCACTCTTCTACTCTACTGTGTTTTCTTTAGAGCCAAAACAGTGAGCTTGCTCAGAAAAAAAGAACTGTGCTTCCTACACACACGGGCCATATCTAGTTCAACTCTGCTTAGGAAACTGACAAGAACGGTAGCTCCTCTTCAGTCCAATACACTGTACAAGCTGGGAACAGACACGAGTGCTATTTGCACTGTGTATGGCAATAGGAGCGCAATAGTGACTTTTCTTATCAGAAAACACCTCTTGCTGGTAGGACCAGAAACTGCATGGGATTCAACTCCATTTCTGACTGGGAAACAAACATTAGCTCGCCTTATAAGAAACACACTCTGCTTTTGAGAAAAGAGCACTCTTCTACTCTAATGTGTTTTCTATGGGGTCTGAACAGTGAGCTTGCTCAGAACAAAAGAACTGTGCTTCCTACACACAGGGGCCATATCTAGTTCAACTCTGCTTAGTAAACTGACAAGAACAGTAGCTCTGCTTCAGTCCAATACACTGTACTTGCTGGGAACAGATGCCAGTGCTATTTGCCCTGTTTATGACAATGGGAGTGCAATAGTGACTCTTCTTATTGGAAAACACCTCTTGCTCATAGGACCAGAAACTGCATGGAATTCAACTCCATTTCTGACTGGGAAAAAAACACTAGTTGGCCTTACAAGAAACACACTCTGCTTTTGAGAAAAGAGCACTCTTCTACTCTTCTGTGTTTCCTATGTAGTCCGAACAGTGAGCTTGCTCAGAACAAAAGAACTGTGCTTCCTACACACAGGGGCCATATCTAGTTCAACTCTGCTTAGGAAACTGACAAGAACAGTAGATCCTCTTCAGTCCAATACACTGTACATGCTGGGAACAGACACCAGTGCTATTTGCCCTGTGTATGACAATGGGAGGGCAATATTGACTCTTCTTACCAGAAAACAACTCTTGCTCATAACAAGAAAGTGCATGTGATTCAACTCCATTTATGACTGGGAAACAAACGCTAGCTCTCCTTACAAGAAACACACTCTGCTTTTGAGAAAAGAGCACTCTTCTACTCTACTGTATTTCATATGGGGTCCGAACAGTGAGCTTGCTCAGAACAAAAGAACCGTGCTTCCTACACACACGGGCCATATCTAGTTCAACTCTGCTTAGGAAACTGACAAGAACGGTAGCTCCTCTTCAGTCCAATACACTGTAATAGCGGGGACAGACACGAGTGCTATTTGCACTGTGTATGGCAATAGGAGCACAATAGTGACTCTTCTTATCAGAAAACACCTCTTGCTGGTAGGACCAGAAACTGCATGGGATTCAACTCCATTTCTGACTGGAAAACAAACATTAGCTCGCCTTATAGGAAACACACTCTGGTTTTGAGAAAAGAGCACTCTTCTACACTAATGTGTTTTCTATGGGGTCCGAACAGTGAGCTTGCCCAGAACAAAAGAACTGTGCTTCCTACACACAGGGGCCATATCTAGTTCAACTCTGCTTAGTAAACTGACAAGAACAGTAGCTCCGCTTCAGTCCAATACACTATACTTGCTGGGAACAGATGCCAGTGCTATTTGCCCTGTTTATGACAAGGGGAGTGCAATAGTGACTCTTCTTATCGGAAAACACCTCTTGCTCATAGGACCAGAAACTGCATGGGATTCAACTCCATTTCTGACTGGGAAAAAAACACTAGTTGGCCTTACAAGAAACACACTCTGCTTTTGAGAAAAGAGCACTCTTCTACTCTTCTGTGTTTCCTATGTAGTCCGAACAGTGAGCTTGCTCAGAACAAAAGAACTGTGCTTCCTACACACAGGGGCCATATCTAGTTCAACTCTGCTTAGGAAACTGACAAGAACAGTAGATCCTCTTCAGTCCAATACACTGTACATGCTGGGAACAGACGCCAGTGCTATTTGCCCTGTGTATGAAAATGGGAGGGCAATAGTGACTCTTCTTACTAGAAAACAACTCTTGCTCGTAACAAGAAAGTGCATGTGATTCAACTCCATTTATGACTGGGAAACAAACGCTAGCTCTCCTTAGAAGAAACACACTCTGCTTTTGAGAAAAGAGCACTCTTCTACTCTACTGTATTTCCTATGGGGTCCGAACAGTGAGCTTGCTCAGAACAAAAGAACTGTGCTTCCTACACACACGGGACATATCTAGTTCAACTCTGCTTAGGAAACTGACAAGAAGGGTAGCTCCTCTTCAGTCCAATACACTGTAATAGCTGGGGACAGACGCGAGTGCTATTTGCACTGTGCATGGCAATAGGAGCACAATAGTGACTCTTCTTATCAGAAAACACCTCTTGCTGGTAGGACCAGAAACTGCATGGGATTCAACTCCATTTCTGACTGGGAAACAAACATTAGCTCGCCTTATAAGAAACACACTCTGCTTTTGAGAAAATAGCACTCTTCTACTCTAATGTGTTTTCTATGGGGTCCGAAAAGTGAGCTTGCTCAGAACAAAAGAACTGTGCTTCCTACACACACGTGCCATATCTAGTTCAACTCTGCTTAGGAAACTGACAAGAACAGTAGCTCTGCTTCAGTCCAATACACTGTACTTGCTGGGAACAGACGCGAGTGCTATTTGCACTGTGTCTGACAAAGGGAGCGCAATAGTGACTTTCCTTACCAGAAAACAACTCTTGCTCGGAGGACCAAAATCAGGATGTGATTCAACTCCATTTAGTACTGGGAAACAAACGCTAGCTTGCCTTACAAGAAACACACTCTGCTTTTGAGAAAAGAGCACTCTTCTACTCTACTGTGTTTCCTATGGGGTCCGAACAGTGAGCTTGCTCAGAACAAAAGAACTGTGCTTCCTACACACACGGGCCATATCTAGTTCAACTCTGCTTAGGAAACTGACAAGAACGGTAGCTCCTCCTCAGTCCAATACACTGTCCTAGCTGGAAACAGACGCGAGTGCTATTTGTACTGTGTATGGCAATAGGAGCGCAATAGTGACTCTTCTTATCAGAAAACAACTCTTGCTGGTAGGACCAGAAACTGCATGGGATTCAACTCTATTTAGGACTGGGAAACGAGCGATAGCTCGACTTACAAGAAACACACTCTGGATTGAGAAAGGAGCACTCTTCTTCTCTAATGTGTTTCCTATAGGGCCAGAACAGTGAGAATTCTCAGAACAAATGAACTGTGCTTCCTACACACACGGTCCATATCTAGTTAAACTCTGCTTAGGAAACTGACAAGAACAGTAGATCCTCTTCTGTCCAATACACTGTACATGCTGGGAACAGATGCCAGTGGGATTTGCCCTGTGTATGACAATGGGAGCACAATAGTGACTCTTCTTACCAGAAAACAACTCTTGCTCATAGGACCAGATACTGCATGTGATTCAACTCCATTTAGGATTGGGAAACAAACGCTAGCTCGCCTTACAAGAAAAACACTCTGCTTTTGAGAAAAGAGCACTCTTCTACTCTACTGTGTTTCCTAGGGGGTCCGAACAGTGAGCTTGCTCAGAACAAAAGAACAATGCTTCCTACACACAGGGGCCATATCTAGTTCAACTCTGCTTAGAAAACTGACAAGAACAGTAGCTCCGCTTCAGTCCAATACACTGTAATTGCTGGGAACAGACGCGAGTGCTATTTGCACTGTGTATGGCAATGGGAGCGCAATAGTGACTTTCCTTACCAGAAAACAACTCTTGCTCGTAGGACCAAAAACTGCATGTGATTCAACTCCATTTAGGACTGGGAAACAAACGGTAGCTTGCCTTACAAGAAACACACTCTGCTTTTGAGAAAAGAGCAGTCTTCTACTCTACTGTGTTTTCTTTAGAGCGAAAACAGTGAGCTTGCTCAGAACAAAAGAACTGTGCTTCCTACACACACGGGCCATATCTAGTTCAACTCTGCTTAGGAAACTGACAACAACGGTAGCTCCTCTTCAGTCCAATACACTGTACAAGCTAGGAACAGACGCGAGTGCTATTTGCACTGTGTATGGCAATAGGAGCGCAATAGTGACTTTTCTTATCAGAAAACACCTCTTGCTCGTAGGACCAGAAACTGCATGGGATTCAACTCCATTTTTGACTGCAAAACAAACACTAGCTCGCCTTATAAGAAACACACTCTGCTTTTGAGAAAAGAGCACTCTTCTACTCTAATGTGTTTTCTATGGGGTTTGAACAGTGAGCTTGCTCAGAACAAAAGATCTGTGCTTCCTACACACACGGGCCGTATCTACTTCAACTCTGCTTAGGAAACTGACAAGAACAGTAGCTCTGCTTCAGTCCAATACATTGTACTTGCTGGGAACAGATGCCAGTGCTATTTGCCCAGTGTATGGCAATGGGAGCTCGATAGTGACTCTTCTTACCAGAAAACAACTCTTGCTCGTAGGACAAGAAACTGCATGTGATTCAACTCCATTTAGGACTGGGAAACAAATGCTAGCTCACCTTAAAAGAAACACACTCTATTTTTGAGAAAAGAGCACTCTTCTACTCTACTGTGTTTCCTATGGGGTCCGAACAGTGAGCTTGCTCAGAACAAAAGAACTGTGCTTCCTACACACACGGGCCATATCTAGTTCAACTCTGCTTAGGTAACTGACAAGAACGGAAGCTCCTCTGCAGTCCAATACACTGTAATAGCTGGGAACAGACGCGAGTGCTATTTGCACTGTGTATGGCAATAGGAGCACAATAGTGACTCTTCATATCAGAAAACACCTCTTGCTGGTAGGACCAGAAACTTCATGGGATTCAACTCCATTTCTGACTGGGAAACAAACGCTAGTTCGCCTTATAAGAAACACACTCTGCTTTTGATAAAAGAGCACTCTTCTACACTAATGTGTTTTCTATGGGGTCCGAACAGTGAGCTTGCTCAGAACAAAAGAACTGTGCTTCCTACACACAGGGGCCATATCTAGTTCAACTCTGCTTAGTAAACTGACAAGAACAGTAGCTCCGCTTCAGTCCAATACACTTTACTTGCTGGGAACAGATGCCAGTGCTATTTGCCCTGTTTATGACAAGGGGAGTGCAATAGTGACTCTTCTTATCGGAAAACACCTCTTGCTCATAGGACCAGAAACTGCATGGGATTCAACTCCATTTCTGACTGGGAAAAAAACACTAGTTGGCCTTACAAGAAACACACTCTGCTTTTGAGAAAAGAGCACTCTTCTACTCTTCTGTGTTTCCTATGTAGTCCGAACAGTGAGCTTGCTCAGAACAAAAGAACTGTGCTTCCTACACACAGGGGCCATATCTAGTTCAACTCTGCTTAGGAAACTGACAAGAACAGTAGATCCTCTTCAGTCCAATACACTGTACATGCTGGGAACAGACGCCAGTGCTATTTGCCCTGTGTATGACAATGGGAGGGCAATAGTGACTCTTCTTACCAGAAAACAACTCTTGCTCGTAACAAGAAAGTGCATGTGATTCAACTCCATTTATGACTGGGAAACAAACGCTAGCTCGCCTTACAAGAAACACACTCTGCTTTTGAGAAAAGAGCACTCTTCTACTCTACTGTATTTCCTATGGGGTCCGAACAGTGAGCTTGCTCAGAACAAAAGAACTGTGCTTCCTACACACACGGGCCATATCTAGCTCAACTCTGCTTAGGAAACTGACAAGAACGGTAGCTCCTCTTCAGTCCAGTACACTGTAATAGCTGGGGACAGACGCGAGTGCTATTTGCACTGTGTATGGCAATAGGAGCACAATAGTGACTCTTCTTATCAGAAAACACCTCTTGCTGGTAGGACCAGAAACTGCATGGGATTCAACTCCATTTCTGACTGGGAAACAAACATTAGCTCGCCTTATAAGAAACACACTCTGCTTTTCAGAAAAGAGCACTCTTCTACACTAATGTGTTTTCTATGGGGTCCGAACAGTGAGCTTGCTCAGAACAAAAGAACTGTGCTTCCTACACACAGGGGCCATATCTAGTTCAACTCTGCTTAGTAAACTGACAAGAACAGTAGCTCCACTTCAGTCCAATACACTGTACTTGCTGGGAACAGATGCCAGTGCTATTTGCCCTGTTTATGACAATGGGAGTGCAATAGTGACTCTTCTTATCGGAAAACACCTCTCGCTCATAGGACCAGAAACTGCATGGGATTCAACTCCATTTCTGACTGGGAAAAAAACACTAGTTGGCCTTACAAGAAACACACTCTGCTTTTGAGAAAAGAGCACTCTTCTACTCTTCTGTGTTTCCTATGTAGTCTGAACAGTGAGCTTGCTCAGAACAAAAGAACTGTGCTTCCTACACACAGGGGCCATATCTAGTTCAACTCTGCTTAGGAAACTGACAAGAACAGTAGATCCTCTTCAGTCCAATACACTGTACATGCTGGGAACAGACGCCAGTGCTATTTGCCCTGTGTATGACAATGGGAGGGCAATAGTGACTCTTCTTACCAGAAAACAACTCTTGCTCGTAACAAGAAAGTGCATGTGATTCAACTCCATTTATGACTGGGAAACAAACGCTAGCTCGCCTTACAATAACACACTCTGCTTTTGAGAAAAGAGCACTCTTCTACTCTACTGTATTTCCTATGGGGTCCGAACAGTGAGCTTGCTCAGAACAAAAGAACTGTGCTTCCTACACACACGGGCCATATCTAGTTCAACTCTGCTTAGGAAACTGACAAGAACGGTAGCTCCTCTTCATCCAATACACTGTAATAGCTGGGGACAGACGCGAGTGCTATTTGCACTGTGTATGGCAATAGGAGCACAATAGTGACTCTTCTTATCAGAAAACACCTCTTGCTGGTAGGACCAGAAACTGCATGGGATTCAACTCCATTTCTGACTGGGAAACAAACACTAGCTCGCCTTACAAGAAACACACTCTGCTTTTGCAAAAGAGCACTCTTCTACTCTACTGTATTTCCTATGTGGTCAGAACAGTGAGCTTGCTCAGAACAAAAGAACTGTGCTTCCTACACACAGGGGCCATATCTAGTTCAACTCTGCTTAGGAAACTGACAAGAACAGTAGCTCCGCTTCAGTCCAATACACTGTACTTGCTGGGAACAGACGCGAGTGCTATTTGCACTGTGTATGGCAATGGGAGCGCAATAGTGACTTTCCTTACGAGAAAACAACTCTTGCTCGTAGGACCAAAAACTGCATGTGATTCAACTCCATTTAGGACTGGGAAACACACGGTAGCTTGCCTTACAAGAAGCACACTCTGCTTTTGAGAAAAGAGCAGTGTTCTACTCTACTGTGGTTCCTATGGGGTCCGAACATTGAGCTTGCTCAGAACAAAAGAACTGTGCTTCCTACACACACGGGCCATATCTCGTTCAACTCTGCTTAGGAAACTGACAAGAACAGTAGCTCCGCTTCAGTCCAATACACTGTCCTAGCTGGGAACAGACGCGAGTGCTATTTGCACTGTGTATGGCAATGGGAGCTCAATAGTGACTTTCCTTACCAGAAAACAACTCTTGCTGGTAGGACCAGAAACTGCATGTGATTCAACTCCATTTAAGACTGGGAAACAAACACTAGCTCTCCTTACAAGAAACACACTCTGGTTTTGAGAAAAGAGCACTCTTCTACTCTACTGTGTTTCCTATAGGGCCAGAACAGTGAGTTTGCTCAGAACAAAAACACTGTGCTTCCTACAAATACGGCCATATCTAGTTCAATTCTGCTTAGGAAACTTACAAGAACAGTAGATCCTCTTCAGTCCAATACACTGTACATGCTGGGAACAGACGCCAGTGCTATTTGCCCTGTGTATGACAATGGGAGCGCAATAGTGACTCTTCTTACCAGAAAACAACTCTTGCTCGTAGGACCAAAAACAGGATGTGATTCAACTCCACTTAGGACTGGGAAACAAACGCTAGCTTGCCTTACATGAAACACACTCTGCTTTTGAGAAAAGAGCACTCTTCTACTCTACTGTGTTTCCTATGGGGTCCGAACAGTGAGCTTGCTCAGAACAAAAGAACTGTGCTTCCTACACACAGGGGCCATATCTAGTTCAACTCTGCTTAGGAAACTGACAAGAACGGTAGCTCCTCTTCAGTCCAATACACTGTACAAGCTGGGAACAGACGTGAGTGCTATTTGCACTGTGTATGGCAATAGGAGCGCAATAGTGACTTTTCTTATCAGAAAACACCTCTTGCTCGTAGGACCAGAAACTGCATGGGATTCAACTCCATTTTTGACTGGGAAACAAACACTAGCTCGTCTTATAAGAAACACACTCTGCTTTTGAGAAAAGAGCACTCTTCTACTTTAATGTGTTTTCTATGGGGTTTGAACAGTGAGCTTGCTCAGAACAAAAGATCTGTGCTTCCTACACACAGGGGCCATATCTACTTCAACTCTGCTTAGGAAACTGACAAGAACAGTAGCTCTGCTTCAGTCCAATACACTGTACTTGCTGGGAACAGACGCCAGTGCTATTTGCCCTGTGTATGACAATGGGAGCTCGATAGTGACTCTTCTTACCAGAAAACAACTCTTGCTCGTAGGACAAGAAACTGCATGTGATTCAACTCCATTTAGGACTTGGAAACAAATGCTAGCATGCCTTACAAGAAACACACTCTGTTTTTGAGAAAAGAGCACTCTTCTACTCTACTGTGTTTTCTATGGTTCCGAACAGTGAGCTTGCTCAGAACAAAAGAACTGTGCTTCCTACACACACGGGCCATATCTAGTTCAACTCTGCTTAGGTAACTGACAAGAACGGTAGCTCCTCTGCACTCCAATACACTGTAATAGCTGGGAACAGACGCGATTGCTATTTGCACTAGTGTATGGCAATAGGAGCACAATAGTGACTCTTCTTATCGGAAAACAACTCTTGCTGGTAGGACCAGAAACTTCATGGGATTCAACTCCATTTCTGACTGGGAAACAAACGCTAGTTCGCCTTATAAGAAACACACTCTGCTTTTGAGAAAAGAGCACTCTTCTACACTAATGTGTTTTCTATGGGGTCCGAACAGTGAGCTTGCTCAGAACAACAGAACTGTGCTTCCTCCACACACGGGCCATATCTAGTTCAGCTCTGCTTAGGAAACTGACAAGAACAGTAGCTCCACTTCAGTCCAATACACTGTACATGCAGGGAACAGACGCCAGTGCTATTTGTCTTCTGTATGACAATGGGAGCGCAATAGTGACTCTTCTTATCAGAAAACTACTCTTGCTCTTAGGACAATAACTGCATGTGATTCAACTCCATTTAGGACTGGGAAACAAATGCTAGCTCGCCTTACAAGAAACACACTCTGCTTTTGAGAAAAGAGCAGTCTTCTACTCTACTGTGGTTCCTATGGGGTCCGAACATTGAGCTTGCTCAGAATAAAAGAACTGTGCTTCCTACACACATGGGCCATATCTAGTTCAACTCTGCTTAGGAAACTGACAAGAACAGTAGCTCCGCTTCAGTCCAATACACTGTACTTGCTGGGAACAGACGCGAGTGCTATTTGCACTGTGTATGGCAATGGGAGCGCAATAGTGACTTTCCTTACCAGAAAACAACTCTTGCTGGTAGGACCAGAAACTGCATGTGATTCAACTCCATTTAGGACTGGGAAACAAACACTAGCTCGCCTTACAAGAAACACACTCTGGTTTTGAGAAAAGAGCACTCTTCTACTCTACTGTGTTTCCTAGAGGGCCAGAACAGTGAGTTTGCTCAGAACAAAAACACTGTGCTTCCTACAAACACGGCCATATCTAGTTCAATTGTGCTTAGGAAACTTACAAGAACAGTAGAATCTCTTCAGTCCAATACACTGTACATGCTGGGAACAAACGCCAGTGCTATTTGCCCTGTGTATGACAATGGGAGCGCAATAGTGACTCTTCTTACCAGAAAACAACTCTTGCTCGTAGGACCAAAAACAGGATGTGATTCAACTCCACTTAGGACTGGGAAACAAACGCTAGCTTGCCTTACATGAAACACACTCTGCTTTTGAGAAAAGAGCACTCTTCTACTCTACTGTGTTTCCTATGGGGTCCGAACAGTGAGCTTGCTCAGAACAAAAGAACTGTGCTTCCTACACACACGGGCCATATCTAGTTCAACTCTGCTTAGGAAACTGACAAGAACGGTAGCTCCTCTTCAGTCCAATACACTGTACAAGCTGGGAACAGACGCGAGTGCTATTTGCACTGTGTATGGCAATAGGAGCGCAATAGTGACTTTTCTTATCAGAAAACACCTCTTGCTCGTAGGACCAGAAACTGCATGGGATTCAACTCCATTTAGGACTGGGAAACAAATGCTAGCGTGCCTTACAAGAAACACACTCTGTTTTTGAGAAAAGAGCACTCTTCTACTCTAATGTGTTTTCTATGGGGTTTGAAGAGTGAGCTTGCTCAGAACAAAAGATCTGTGCTTCCTACACACAGGGGCCATATCTACTTCAACTCTGCTTAGGAAACTGACAAGAATAGTAGCTCTGCTTCAGTCCAATACACTGTACTTGCTGGGAACAGACGCCAGTGCTATTTGCCCTGTGTATGGCAATAGGAGCACAATAGTGACTCTTCTTATCAGAAAACACCTCTTGCTGGTAGGACCAGAAACTTCATGGGATTCAACTCCATTTCTGACAGGGATACAAACGCTAGTTCGCCTTATAAGAAACACACTCTGCTTTTGAGAAAAGAGCACTCTTCTACACTAATGTGTTTTCTATGGGGTCCGAACAGTGAGCTTGCTCAGAACAAAAGAACTGTGCTTCCTACACACAGGGGCCATATCTAGTTCAACTCTGCTTAGTAAACTGACAAGAACATTAGCTCCGCTTCAGTCCAATACACTGTACTTGCTGGGAACAGATGCCAGTGCTATTTGCCCTGTTTATGACAATGGGAGTGCAATAGTGACTCTTCTTATCGGAAAACACCTCTTGCTCATAGGACCAGAAACTGCATGGGATTCAACTCCATTTCTGACTGGGAAAAAAACACTAGTTCAGCTTACAAGAAACACAATGCTTTTGAGAAAAGAGCACTCTTCTACTCTTCTGTGTTTCCTATGTAGTCCGAACAGTGAGCTTGCTCAGAACAAAAGAACTGTGCTTCCTACACACAGGGGCCATATCTAGTTCAACTCTGCTTAGGTAACTGACAAGAACAGTAGATCCTCTTCAGTCCAATACACTGTACATGCTGGGAACAGACACCAGTGCTATTTGCCCTGTGTATGACAATGGGAGGGCAATAGTGACTCTTCTTACCAGAAAACAACTCTTGCTCGTAACAAGAAAGTGCATGTGATTCAACTCCATTTATGACTGGGAAACAAACGCTAGCTCGCCTTACAAGAAACACACTCTGCTTTTGAGAAAAGAGCACTCTTCTACTCTACTGTATTTCCTATGGGGTCCGAACAGTGAGCTTGCTCAGAACAAAAGAACTGTGCTTCCTACACACACGGGCCATATCTAGCTCAACTCTGCTTAGGAAACTGACAAGAACGGTAGCTCCTCTTCAGTCCAATACACTGTAATAGCTGGGGACAGACGCGAGTGCTATTTGCACTGTGTATGGCAATAGGAGCACAATAGTGACTCTTCTTATCAGAAAACACCTCTTGCTGGTAGGACCAGAAACTGCATGGGATTCAACTCCATTTCTGACTGGGAAACAAACATTAGCTCGCCTTATAAGAAACACACTCTGCTTTTGAGAAAAGAGCACTCTTCTACTCTAATGTGTTTTCTATGGGGTCCGCAAAGTGAGCTTGCTCAGAACAAAAGAACTGTGCTTCCTACACACAGGGGCCATATCTAGTTCAACTCTGCTTAGGAAACTGACAAGAACAGTAGCTCTGCTTCAGTCCAACACACTGTACTTGCAGGGAACAGATGCCAGTGCTATTTGCCCTGTGTATGACAATGGGAGCGCAATAGTGACTCATCTTACCAGAAAACATCTCTTGCTCGTAGGACCAAAAACTGCATGTATTTCAAATCCATTTAGGAATGGGAAACAAACGCTAGTTCGCCTTACAAGAAACACACTCTGCTTTTGAGAAAAGAGCACTCTTCTACTCTACTGTGTTTCCTATAGGGCCAGAACAGTGAGTTTGCTCAGAACAAAAGAACTGTGCTTCCTACAAATACGGCCATATCTAGTTCAATTCTGCTTAGCAAACTGACAAGAACAGTAGATCCTCTTCAGTCCAATACACTGTACTTGCTGGGAACAGACGCGAGTGCTATTTGCACTGTGTCTGACAAAGGGAGCGCAATAGTGACTTTCCTTACCAGAAAACAACTCTTGCTCGTAGGACCAAAGACAGGATGTGATTCAACTCCATGTAGTACTGGGAAACAAACGCTAGCTTGCCTTACAAGAAACACACTCTGCTTTTGAGAAAAGAGCACTCTTCTACTCTACTGTGTTTCCTATGGGGTCCGAACAGTGAGCTTGCTCAGAACAAAAGACCTGTGCTTCCTACACACACGGCCATATCTAGTTCAACTCTGCTTAGGAAAGTGACAAGAACGGTAGCTCCTCCTCAGTCCAATACACTGTCCTAGCTGGAAACAGACGCGAGTGCTATTTGTACTGTGTATGGCAATAGGAACGCAATAGTGACTCTTCTTATCAGAAAACAACTCTTGCTGGTAGGACCAGAAACTGCATGGGATTCAACTCTATTTAGGACTGGGAAACGGACGATAGCTCGACTTACAAGAAACACACTCTGGATTGAGAAAGGAGCACTCTTCTACTCTAATGTGTTTCCTATAGGGCCAGAACAGTGAGCATTCTCAGAACAAAAGAACTGTGCTTCCTACACACACGGTCCATATCTAGTTTAACTCTGCCTAGGAAACTGACAAGAACAGTAGATCCTCTTCAGTCCAATACACTGTACATGCTGGGAACAGATGCCAGTGGGATTTGCCCTGTGTATGACAATGGGAGCACAATAGTGACTCTTCTTACCAGAAAACAACTCTTGCTCCTAGGACCAGATACTGCATGTGATTCAACTCCATTTAGGATTGGGAAACAAACGCTAGCTCGCCTTACAAGAAAAACACTCTGCTTTTGAGAAAAGAGCACTCTTCTACTCTACTGTGTTTCCTAGGGGGTCCGAACAGTGAGCTTGCTCAGAACAAAAGAACAATGCTTCCTACACACAGGGGCCATATCTAGTTCAACTCTGCTTAGAAAACTGACAAGAACAGTAGCTCCGCTTCAGTCCAATACACTGTACTTGCTGGGAAGAGACGCGACTGCTATTTGCACTGTGTATGGCAATGGGAGAGCAATAGTGACTTTCCTTACCAGAAAACAACTCTTGCTCGTAGGACCAAAAACTGCATGTGATTCAACTCCAT
Source organism: Peromyscus eremicus (assembly GCF_949786415.1). Classification (NCBI taxonomy): domain Eukaryota; kingdom Metazoa; phylum Chordata; class Mammalia; order Rodentia; family Cricetidae; genus Peromyscus; species Peromyscus eremicus. The sequence goes on along the minus strand of NW_026734669.1, from coordinate 161,317 downwards.
TTAGGACTGGGAAACAAACGGTAGCTTGCCTTACAAGAAACACACTTTGCTTTTGAGAAAAGAGCAGTCTTCTACTCTACTGTGGTTCCTATGGGGTCCGAACATTGAGCTTGCTCAGAACAAAAGAATTGTGCTTCCTACACACACGGGCCATATCTAGTTCAACTCTGCTTAGGAAACTGACAACAACGGTAGCTCCGCTTCAGTCCAATACACTGTACTTGCTGGGAAGAGACGTGAGTGCTATTTGCACTGTGTATGGCAATGGGAGCGCAATAGTGACTTTCCTTACCAGAAAACAACTCTTGCTGGTAGGACCAGAAACTGCATGTGATTCAACTCCATTTAGGACTGGGAAACAAACACTAACTCGCCTTACAAGAAACACACTCTGGTTTTGAGAAAAGAGCACTCTTCTACTCTACTGTGTTTCCTATAGGGCCAGAACAGTGAGTTTGCTCAGAACAAAAACACTGTGCTTCCTACAAATACGGCCATATCTAGTTCAATTGTGCTTAGGAAACTTACAAGAACAGTAGATCCTCTTCAGTCCAATACACCGTACATGCTGGGAACAGACGCCAGTGCTATTTCCCCTGTGTATGACAATGGGAGCGCAATAGTGACTCTTCTTACCAGAAAACAACTCTTGCTCGAAGGACCAAAAACATGATGTGATTCAACTCCACTTAGGACTGGGAAACAAACGCTAGCTTGCCTTACATGAAACACACTCTGCTTTTGAGAAAAGAGCACTCTTCTACTCTACTGTGTTTTCTTTAGAGCCAAAACAGTGAGCTTGCTCAGAAAAAAAGAACTGTGCTTCCTACACACACGGGCCATATCTAGTTCAACTCTGCTTAGGAAACTGACAAGAACGGTAGCTCCTCTTCAGTCCAATACACTGTACAAGCTGGGAACAGACACGAGTGCTATTTGCACTGTGTATGGCAATAGGAGCGCAATAGTGACTTTTCTTATCAGAAAACACCTCTTGCTGGTAGGACCAGAAACTGCATGGGATTCAACTCCATTTCTGACTGGGAAACAAACATTAGCTCGCCTTATAAGAAACACACTCTGCTTTTGAGAAAAGAGCACTCTTCTACTCTAATGTGTTTTCTATGGGGTCTGAACAGTGAGCTTGCTCAGAACAAAAGAACTGTGCTTCCTACACACAGGGGCCATATCTAGTTCAACTCTGCTTAGTAAACTGACAAGAACAGTAGCTCTGCTTCAGTCCAATACACTGTACTTGCTGGGAACAGATGCCAGTGCTATTTGCCCTGTTTATGACAATGGGAGTGCAATAGTGACTCTTCTTATTGGAAAACACCTCTTGCTCATAGGACCAGAAACTGCATGGAATTCAACTCCATTTCTGACTGGGAAAAAAACACTAGTTGGCCTTACAAGAAACACACTCTGCTTTTGAGAAAAGAGCACTCTTCTACTCTTCTGTGTTTCCTATGTAGTCCGAACAGTGAGCTTGCTCAGAACAAAAGAACTGTGCTTCCTACACACAGGGGCCATATCTAGTTCAACTCTGCTTAGGAAACTGACAAGAACAGTAGATCCTCTTCAGTCCAATACACTGTACATGCTGGGAACAGACACCAGTGCTATTTGCCCTGTGTATGACAATGGGAGGGCAATATTGACTCTTCTTACCAGAAAACAACTCTTGCTCATAACAAGAAAGTGCATGTGATTCAACTCCATTTATGACTGGGAAACAAACGCTAGCTCTCCTTACAAGAAACACACTCTGCTTTTGAGAAAAGAGCACTCTTCTACTCTACTGTATTTCCAATGGGGTCCGAACAGTGAGCTTGCTCAGAACAAAAGAACCGTGCTTCCTACACACACGGGCCATATCTAGTTCAACTCTGCTTAGGAAACTGACAAGAACGGTAGCTCCTCTTCAGTCCAATACACTGTAATAGCGGGGACAGACACGAGTGCTATTTGCACTGTGTATGGCAATAGGAGCACAATAGTGACTCTTCTTATCAGAAAACACCTCTTGCTGGTAGGACCAGAAACTGCATGGGATTCAACTCCATTTCTGACTGGAAAACAAACATTAGCTCGCCTTATAAGAAACACACTCTGGTTTTGAGAAAAGAGCACTCTTCTACACTAATGTGTTTTCTATGGGGTCCGAACAGTGAGCTTGCCCAGAACAAAAGAACTGTGCTTCCTACACACAGGGGCCATATCTAGTTCAACTCTGCTTAGTAAACTGACAAGAACAGTAGCTCCGCTTCAGTCCAATACACTGTACTTGCTGGGAACAGATGCCAGTGCTATTTGCCCTGTTTATGACAAGGGGAGTGCAATAGTGACTCTTCTTATCGGAAAACACCTCTTGCTCATAGGACCAGAAACTGCATGGGATTCAACTCCATTTCTGACTGGGAAAAAAACACTAGTTGGCCTTACAAGAAACACACTCTGCTTTTGAGAAAAGAGCACTCTTCTACTCTTCTGTGTTTCCTATGTAGTCCGAACAGTGAGCTTGCTCAGAACAAAAGAACTGTGCTTCCTACACACAGGGGCCATATCTAGTTCAACTCTGCTTAGGAAACTGACAAGAACAGTAGATCCTCTTCAGTCCAATACACTGTACATGCTGGGAACAGACGCCAGTGCTATTTGCCCTGTGTATGAAAATGGGAGGGCAATAGTGACTCTTCTTACTAGAAAACAACTCTTGCTCGTAACAAGAAAGTGCATGTGATTCAACTCCATTTATGACTGGGAAACAAACGCTAGCTCTCCTTAGAAGAAACACACTCTGCTTTTGAGAAAAGAGCACTCTTCTACTCTACTGTATTTCCTATGGGGTCCGAACAGTGAGCTTGCTCAGAACAAAAGAACTGTGCTTCCTACACACACGGGACATATCTAGTTCAACTCTGCTTAGGAAATTGACAAGAAGGGTAGCTCCTCTTCAGTCCAATACACTGTAATAGCTGGGGACAGACGCGAGTGCTATTTGCACTGTGCATGGCAATAGGAGCACAATAGTGACTCTTCTTATCAGAAAACACCTCTTGCTGGTAGGACCAGAAACTGCATGGGATTCAACTCCATTTCTGACTGGGAAACAAACATTAGCTCGCCTTATAAGAAACACACTCTGCTTTTGAGAAAATAGCACTCTTCTACTCTAATGTGTTTTCTATGGGGTCCGAAAAGTGAGCTTGCTCAGAACAAAAGAACTGTGCTTCCTACACACACGTGCCATATCTAGTTCAACTCTGCTTAGGAAACTGACAAGAACAGTAGCTCTGCTTCAGTCCAATACACTGTACTTGCTGGGAACAGACGCGAGTGCTATTTGCACTGTGTCTGACAAAGGGAGCGCAATAGTGACTTTCCTTACCAGAAAACAACTCTTGCTCGGAGGACCAAAATCAGGATGTGATTCAACTCCATTTAGTACTGGGAAACAAACGCTAGCTTGCCTTACAAGAAACACACTCTGCTTTTGAGAAAAGAGCACTCTTCTACTCTACTGTGTTTCCTATGGGGTCCGAACAGTGAGCTTGCTCAGAACAAAAGAACTGTGCTTCCTACACACACGGGCCATATCTAGTTCAACTCTGCTTAGGAAACTGACAAGAACGGTAGCTCCTCCTCAGTCCAATACACTGTCCTAGCTGGAAACAGACGCGAGTGCTATTTGTACTGTGTATGGCAATAGGAGCGCAATAGTGACTCTTCTTATCAGAAAACAACTCTTGCTGGTAGGACCAGAAACTGCATGGGATTCAACTCTATTTAGGACTGGGAAACGAGCGATAGCTCGACTTACAAGAAACACACTCTGGATTGAGAAAGGAGCACTCTTCTTCTCTAATGTGTTTCCTATAGGGCCAGAACAGTGAGAATTCTCAGAACAAATGAACTGTGCTTCCTACACACACGGTCCATATCTAGTTAAACTCTGCTTAGGAAACTGACAAGAACAGTAGATCCTCTTCTGTCCAATACACTGTACATGCTGGGAACAGATGCCAGTGGGATTTGCCCTGTGTATGACAATGGGAGCACAATAGTGACTCTTCTTACCAGAAAACAACTCTTGCTCATAGGACCAGATACTGCATGTGATTCAACTCCATTTAGGATTGGGAAACAAACGCTAGCTCGCCTTACAAGAAAAACACTCTGCTTTTGAGAAAAGAGCACTCTTCTACTCTACTGTGTTTCCTAGGGGGTCCGAACAGTGAGCTTGCTCAGAACAAAAGAACAATGCTTCCTACACACAGGGGCCATATCTAGTTCAACTCTGCTTAGAAAACTGACAAGAACAGTAGCTCCGCTTCAGTCCAATACACTGTAATTGCTGGGAACAGACGCGAGTGCTATTTGCACTGTGTATGGCAATGGGAGCGCAATAGTGACTTTCCTTACCAGAAAACAACTCTTGCTCGTAGGACCAAAAACTGCATGTGATTCAACTCCATTTAGGACTGGGAAACAAACGGTAGCTTGCCTTACAAGAAACACACTCTGCTTTTGAGAAAAGAGCAGTCTTCTACTCTACTGTGTTTTCTTTAGAGCGAAAACAGTGAGCTTGCTCAGAACAAAAGAACTGTGCTTCCTACACACACGGGCCATATCTAGTTCAACTCTGCTTAGGAAACTGACAACAACGGTAGCTCCTCTTCAGTCCAATACACTGTACAAGCTAGGAACAGACGCGAGTGCTATTTGCACTGTGTATGGCAATAGGAGCGCAATAGTGACTTTTCTTATCAGAAAACACCTCTTGCTCGTAGGAACAGAAACTGCATGGGATTCAACTCCATTTTTGACTGCAAAACAAACACTAGCTCGCCTTATAAGAAACACACTCTGCTTTTGAGAAAAGAGCACTCTTCTACTCTAATGTGTTTTCTATGGGGTTTGAACAGTGAGCTTGCTCAGAACAAAAGATCTGTGCTTCCTACACACACGGGCCGTATCTACTTCAACTCTGCTTAGGAAACTGACAAGAACAGTAGCTCTGCTTCAGTCCAATACATTGTACTTGCTGGGAACAGATGCCAGTGCTATTTGCCCAGTGTATGGCAATGGGAGCTCGATAGTGACTCTTCTTACCAGAAAACAACTCTTGCTCGTAGGACAAGAAACTGCATGTGATTCAACTCCATTTAGGACTGGGAAACAAATGCTAGCTCACCTTAAAAGAAACACACTCTATTTTTGAGAAAAGAGCACTCTTCTACTCTACTGTGTTTCCTATGGGGTCCGAACAGTGAGCTTGCTCAGAACAAAAGAACTGTGCTTCCTACACACACGGGCCATATCTAGTTCAACTCTGCTTAGGTAACTGACAAGAACGGAAGCTCCTCTGCAGTCCAATACACTGTAATAGCTGGGAACAGACGCGAGTGCTATTTGCACTGTGTATGGCAATAGGAGCACAATAGTGACTCTTCATATCAGAAAACACCTCTTGCTGGTAGGACCAGAAACTTCATGGGATTCAACTCCATTTCTGACTGGGAAACAAACGCTAGTTCGCCTTATAAGAAACACACTCTGCTTTTGATAAAAGAGCACTCTTCTACACTAATGTGTTTTCTATGGGGTCCGAACAGTGAGCTTGCTCAGAACAAAAGAACTGTGCTTCCTACACACAGGGGCCATATCTAGTTCAACTCTGCTTAGTAAACTGACAAGAACAGTAGCTCCGCTTCAGTCCAATACACTTTACTTGCTGGGAACAGATGCCAGTGCTATTTGCCCTGTTTATGACAAGGGGAGTGCAATAGTGACTCTTCTTATCGGAAAACACCTCTTGCTCATAGGACCAGAAACTGCATGGGATTCAACTCCATTTCTGACTGGGAAAAAAACACTAGTTGGCCTTACAAGAAACACACTCTGCTTTTGAGAAAAGAGCACTCTTCTACTCTTCTGTGTTTCCTATGTAGTCCGAACAGTGAGCTTGCTCAGAACAAAAGAACTGTGCTTCCTACACACAGGGGCCATATCTAGTTCAACTCTGCTTAGGAAACTGACAAGAACAGTAGATCCTCTTCAGTCCAATACACTGTACATGCTGGGAACAGACGCCAGTGCTATTTGCCCTGTGTATGACAATGGGAGGGCAATAGTGACTCTTCTTACCAGAAAACAACTCTTGCTCGTAACAAGAAAGTGCATGTGATTCAACTCCATTTATGACTGGGAAACAAACGCTAGCTCGCCTTACAAGAAACACACTCTGCTTTTGAGAAAAGAGCACTCTTCTACTCTACTGTATTTCCTATGGGGTCCGAACAGTGAGCTTGCTCAGAACAAAAGAACTGTGCTTCCTACACACACGGGCCATATCTAGCTCAACTCTGCTTAGGAAACTGACAAGAACGGTAGCTCCTCTTCAGTCCAGTACACTGTAATAGCTGGGGACAGACGCGAGTGCTATTTGCACTGTGTATGGCAATAGGAGCACAATAGTGACTCTTCTTATCAGAAAACACCTCTTGCTGGTAGGACCAGAAACTGCATGGGATTCAACTCCATTTCTGACTGGGAAACAAACATTAGCTCGCCTTATAAGAAACACACTCTGCTTTTCAGAAAAGAGCACTCTTCTACACTAATGTGTTTTCTATGGGGTCCGAACAGTGAGCTTGCTCAGAACAAAAGAACTGTGCTTCCTACACACAGGGGCCATATCTAGTTCAACTCTGCTTAGTAAACTGACAAGAACAGTAGCTCCACTTCAGTCCAATACACTGTACTTGCTGGGAACAGATGCCAGTGCTATTTGCCCTGTTTATGACAATGGGAGTGCAATAGTGACTCTTCTTATCGGAAAACACCTCTCGCTCATAGGACCAGAAACTGCATGGGATTCAACTCCATTTCTGACTGGGAAAAAAACACTAGTTGGCCTTACAAGAAACACACTCTGCTTTTGAGAAAAGAGCACTCTTCTACTCTTCTGTGTTTCCTATGTAGTCTGAACAGTGAGCTTGCTCAGAACAAAAGAACTGTGCTTCCTACACACAGGGGCCATATCTAGTTCAACTCTGCTTAGGAAACTGACAAGAACAGTAGATCCTCTTCAGTCCAATACACTGTACATGCTGGGAACAGACGCCAGTGCTATTTGCCCTGTGTATGACAATGGGAGGGCAATAGTGACTCTTCTTACCAGAAAACAACTCTTGCTCGTAACAAGAAAGTGCATGTGATTCAACTCCATTTATGACTGGGAAACAAACGCTAGCTCGCCTTACAAGAAACACACTCTGCTTTTGAGAAAAGAGCACTCTTCTACTCTACTGTATTTCCTATGGGGTCCGAACAGTGAGCTTGCTCAGAACAAAAGAACTGTGCTTCCTACACACACGGGCCATATCTAGTTCAACTCTGCTTAGGAAACTGACAAGAACGGTAGCTCCTCTTCATCCAATACACTGTAATAGCTGGGGACAGACGCGAGTGCTATTTGCACTGTGTATGGCAATAGGAGCACAATAGTGACTCTTCTTATCAGAAAACACCTCTTGCTGGTAGGACCAGAAACTGCATGGGATTCAACTCCATTTCTGACTGGGAAACAAACATTAGCTCGCCTTATAAGAAACACACTCTGCTTTTGAGAAAAGAGCACTCTTCTACTCTAATGTGTTTTCTATGGGGTCCGAAAAGTGAGCTTGCTCACAACAAAAGAACTGTGCTTCCTACCCACAGGGGCCATATCTAGTTCAACTCTGCTTAGTAAACTGACAAGAACAGTAGCTCCGCTTCAGTCCAATACACTTTACTTGCTGGGAACAGATGCCAGTGCTATTTGCCCTGTTTATGACAAGGGGAGTGCAATAGTGACTCTTCTTATCGGAAAACACCTCTTGCTCATAGGACCAGAAACTGCATGGGATTCAACTCCATTTCTGACTGGGAAAAAAACACTAGTTGGCCTTACAAGAAACACACTCTGCTTTTGAGAAAAGAGCACTCTTCTACTCTTCTGTGTTTCCTATGTAGTCCGAACAGTGAGCTTGCTCAGAACAAAAGAACTGTGCTTCCTACACACAGGGGCCATATCTAGTTCAACTCTGCTTAGGAAACTGACAAGAACAGTAGATCCTCTTCAGTCCAATACACTGTACATGCTGGGAACAGACGCCAGTGCTATTTGCCCTGTGTATGACAATGGGAGGGCAATAGTGACTCTTCTTACCAGAAAACAACTCTTGCTCGTAACAAGAAAGTGCATGTGATTCAACTCCATTTATGACTGGGAAACAAACGCTAGCTCGCCTTACAAGAAACACACTCTGCTTTTGAGAAAAGAGCACTCTTCTACTCTACTGTATTTCCTATGGGGTCCGAACAGTGAGCTTGCTCAGAACAAAAGAACTGTGCTTCCTACACACACGGGCCATATCTAGCTCAACTCTGCTTAGGAAACTGACAAGAACGGTAGCTCCTCTTCAGTCCAGTACACTGTAATAGCTGGGGACAGACGCGAGTGCTATTTGCACTGTGTATGGCAATAGGAGCACAATAGTGACTCTTCTTATCAGAAAACACCTCTTGCTGGTAGGACCAGAAACTGCATGGGATTCAACTCCATTTCTGACTGGGAAACAAACATTAGCTCGCCTTATAAGAAACACACTCTGCTTTTCAGAAAAGAGCACTCTTCTACACTAATGTGTTTTCTATGGGGTCCGAACAGTGAGCTTGCTCAGAACAAAAGAACTGTGCTTCCTACACACAGGGGCCATATCTAGTTCAACTCTGCTTAGTAAACTGACAAGAACAGTAGCTCCGCTTCAGTCCAATACACTGTACTTGCTGGGAACAGATGCCAGTGCTATTTGCCCTGTTTATGACAATGGGAGTGCAATAGTGACTCTTCTTATCGGAAAACACCTCTCGCTCATAGGACCAGAAACTGCATGGGATTCAACTTCATTTCTGACTGGGAAAAAAACACTAGTTGGCCTTACAAGAAACACACTCTGCTTTTGAGAAAAGAGCACTCTTCTACTCTTCTGTGTTTCCTATGTAGTCTGAACAGTGAGCTTGCTCAGAACAAAAGAACTGTGCTTCCTACACACAGGGGCCATATCTAGTTCAACTCTGCTTAGGAAACTGACAAGAACAGTAGATCCTCTTCAGTCCAATACACTGTACATACTGGGAACAGACGCCAGTGCTATTTGCCCTGTGTATGACAATGGGAGGGCAATAGTGACTCTTCTTACCAGAAAACAACTCTTGCTCGTAACAAGAAAGTGCATGTGATTCAACTCCATTTATGACTGGGAAACAAACGCTAGCTTGCCTTACAAGAAACACACTCTGCTTTTGAGAAAAGAGCACTCTTCTACTCTACTGTATTTCCTATGGGGTCCGAACAGTGAGCTTGCTCAGAACAAAAGAACTGTGCTTCCTACACACACGGGCCATATCTAGTTCAACTCTGCTTAGGAAACTGACAAGAACGGTAGCTCCTCTTCAGTCCAATACACTGTAATAGCTGGGGACAGACGCGAGTGCTATTTGCACTGTGTATGGCAATAGGAGCACAATAGTGACTCTTCTTATCAGAAAACACCTCTTGCTGGTAGGACCAGAAACTGCATGGGATTCAACTCCATTTCTGACTGGGAAACAAACATTAGCTCGCCTTATAAGAAACACACTCTGCTTTTGAGAAAAGAGCACTCTTCTACTCTAATGTGTTTTCTATGGGGTCCGAAAAGTGAGCTTGCTCAGAACAAAAGAACTGTGCTTCCTACACACAGGGGCCATATCTAGTTCAACTCTGCTTAGGAAACTGACAAGAACAGTAGCTCTGCTTCAGTCCAATACACTGTACTTGCAGGGAACAGATGCCAGTGCTATTTGCCCTGTTTATGACATTGAGAGTGCAATAGTGACTCTTCTTACCAGAAAACAACTCTTGCTCGTAGGACCAGAAACTGCATGTGATTCAAGTCCATTTAGGACTGGGAAACAAACGCTGGCTCACCTTACAAGAAACACATTCTGCTTCTGAGAATAGGGCACTCATCTACTCTACTGTGATTCCTAATGGGTCCGAACAGTGAGCTTGCTCAGAACAAAAGAACTCTGCTTCCTACACTCACGGGCCATATCTAGTTCAATTCTGCTTAGGAAACTTACAAGAACAGTAGCTCCTCTTCAGTCCAATACACTGTACTTGCTGAGAACAGACGCGAGTGCTATTTGCACTGTGTATGGAAATGGGAGCGCAATAGTGACTCTTCTTACCAGAAAACAACTCTTGCTCGAAGGACCAAAAACTGCATGTGATTCAACTCCATTTAGGACTGGAAACAAACGCCAACTGGCTTTACAAGAAACACACTCTGCTTTTGAGAAAAGAGCACTCTTCTACTCTACTGTGTTTCCTATAGGGCCAGAACAGTGAGCTTGCTCAGAACAAAAGAAGTGTGCTTCTTACACACATGGGCCACATCTAGATCAATTCTCCAGAGGAAAATGACAAGAGCAGTAGCTCCTCTTCAGTCCAATACACTGTACTTAATGGGAACAGATGCGAGTTTTATTTGCCCTGTGTATGACAATGGGAGCACAATAGTGACTCTTCTTACCAGAAAACAACTCTTGCTCCTAGAACTAGAAACTGCATGTGATTCAACTCCATTTAGGACTGGGAAACAAACACTAGCTCGCCTTACAAGAAACACATTCTGCTTTTGAGTAAAGATCACTCTTCTACTCTACTGTGTTTCCTATAGGGCCAGAACAGTGAGCTTGCTCAGAACAAAAGAACTGTGCTTCCTACACACACGGCCATATCTAATTCAATTCTGCTTAGGATACTGACAATAACAGTAGATCCTCCTCAGGCCAATACACTGTACATGCTGGGAACAGACGCCAGTGCTATTTGTAATTTGTATGACAATTGGAGCGCAATAGTGACTCTTCTTACCAGAAGACAACTCTTGCTTGTAGGACCAGAAACTGCATGGGAGTCAACTCCATTTCTGACTGGGAAACAAACACTTGCTCGCCTTATAAGAAACACACTCTGCTTTTGAGGAAAGAGCACTCTTCTACTCTACTGTGTTTCCTATGGGATCCGAACAGTGAGCTTCCTCAGAACAAAAGAACTGTGCTTCCTACACACACGGGCCATATCTAGTTCAACTCTGCTTAGGAAATTGACAAGAACAGTAGATCCTCTTCAGTCCAATACACTGTACTTGATGGTAACAGACGGGAGTGCTATTTGCACTGTGTGTGGCAATGGGAGCGCAATAGTGACTTTCCTTACCAGAAAACAACTCTTGCTCGTAGGACCAGAAACTGCATGAGATTCAACTCCATTTAGAACTGGGAAAGAAACGCTAGCTCGCCTTACAATAAACACTCTCTGCTTTTGAGAAAAGACAACTCATCTACTCTACTGTGTTTCCTAAGGGGTCCGAACAGTGAGCTTGCTCCGAACAAAAGAACCGTGCTTCCTACACACACGGGCCATATCTAGTTCAACTCTGCTTAGGAACCTGACAAGAACAGTAGCTCCTCTTCAGTCCAATACACTGTACTTGCTGGGAACAGACGCCAGTGCTATTTGCACTGTGTATGGCAATGGGAGCACAGTAGTGACTCTTCTTTCCAGAAAACAACTCTTGCTCATGGGACCAAAAAGTGCATGTGATTCAACTCCATTTAGGACTGGAAACAAACGCTAGCTCGCCTTACAAGAAACTCACTCTGCTTTTGAGAAAAGAGCACTCTTCTTCTCTAATGTGTTTCCTATAGGGCCGGAAAGTGAGCTTGCTCAGAACAAAAGAACTGTGCTTCCTACACACACCGACTATATCTCGTTCAACTCTGCTTAGGAAACTGACAAGAACAGTAGCTCCTCTTCAGTCCAATACACTGTACTTGCTGGGAACAGACGCCAGTGCTATTTGTACTGTGTATGGCAATGGGAGCGCAATAGTGACTCTTCTTACCAGAAAACAACTCTTGCTCATAGGACCAAAAACTGCATGTGATTCAACTCCATTTAGGACTGGGAAACAAACGCGAGCTCACCTTACAAGAAACACACTCTACTTTTGAGAAAAGGGCACTCTTCTACTCTACTGTGTTTCCTATAGGGCCAAAACAGTGAGCTTGCTCAGAACAAAAGAACTGTGCTTCCTACACACACGGCCATATCTAGTTCAATTCTGCTTAGGAAACTGACAAGAACAGTAGATCCTCTTCAGTACTATACACTGTACATGCTGGGAATAGACGCCAGTGTTATTTGCCCTTTGTATTAGAATAGGAGCGCAATAGTGACTCTTCTTACCAGAAAACAACTCTTGCTCGTAGGAACAGAAACTGCATGTGATTTTACTCCATTTAGGACTGGGAAACAAAGGCTAGCTAGTCTGACAAGAAACACACTCTGCTTTTAGGAAAGGGCACTCTTCTACTCTAATGTGTTTCCTATAGGGCCAGAAGAGTGAGCTTGCTCAGAACAAAAGAACTGTGCTTCCAACACACACCGACTATATTTATTTCCATATGCTTAGGAAACTGACAAGAATAGTAGATCCTCTTCAGTCCAATACACTGTACTTGCTGGGAACAGACGTGAGTGCTATTTGCCCTGTGTATGACAATGGGAGCACAATAGTGACTCTTCTTACCAGAAAACAACTCTTGCTCGTAAAACCAGAAACTGCATGTGATTTAACTCCATTTAGGACTGGGAAACAAACGCTAACTCGCCTTACAAGAAACACACTCTGCTTTTGAGAAAAGAGCACTCTTCTACTCTACTGTGTTTCCTATGGGATCTGAACAGTGAGCTTGCTCAGAACAGAAGAATTGTGCTTCCTACAGACATGGGCCATATCCAGTTCAACTCTGCTTAGGAAACTGACAAGAACAGTAGCTCCTCTTCAGTCCAATACACTGTACTTGCTGGGAACAGACGCCAGTGCTATTTGCACTGTGTATGGCAATGGGAGCACAATAGTGACTCTTCTTACCAGAAAACAACTCTTGCTCATAGGACCAGAAACTGCATGGGTTTCAACTCCATTTCTGACTGGAAAACAAACACTAGCTCGCGTTACAAGAAATACACTCTGCTTTTGAGAAAAGAGCACACTTCTACTCTACTGTGTTTCCTATAGGGTCTGAAGAGTGAGCTTGCTCAGAACAAAGAACTGTGCTTCCTACACACACCGACTATATCTCGTTCAACTCTGCTTAGGAAACTGACAAGAACAGTAGCTCCTCTTCAGTCCAATACACTGTACTTGCTGGGAACAGACGCCAGTGCTATTTGTACTGTGTATGGCAATGGGAGCACAATAGTGACTCTTCTTACCAGAAAACAACTCTTGCTCGTAGGACAAGAATCTGCATGTGATTCAACTCCATTTAGGACTGGGAAACAAACGCTAGCTCGCCTTACAAGAAACACACTCTGCTTTTGAGAAAAGGGCACTCTTCTACTCTACTGTGTTTCCTACAGGGCCAAAAAAGTGAGCTTGCTCAGAACAAAAGAACTGTGCTTCCTACACACACGGGCTTATCTAGTTCAATTCTGCTTAGGAAACTGACAAGAACAGTAGATCCTCTTCAGTCCAATACACTGTACATGCAGGGAATAGACGCCAGTGCTATTTGCCCTGTGTATGACAATGGCAGCGCAATAGTGACTCTTCCTTCCAGAGAACAACTCTTGCTCGTAGGAGCAGAAACTGCATGCGATTTTACTCCATTTAGGACTGGGAAACAAACGGTAGCTTGCCTTACAAGAAACACTCTCTGCTTTTGAGAAAAGAGCACTCTTCTACTCTAATGTGATTCCTATAGGGCCAGAAGAGTGAGCTTGCTCAGAACAAAAGAACTGAGCTTCCTACACACACCGACTATATCTCGTTCAAATCTGCTTAGGAAACTGACAAGAACAGTAGATCCTCTTCAGTCCAATACACTGCACATGCTGGGAACAGACGCCAGTGCTATTTGCCCTGTGTATAGCAATGGGAGCACAATAGTGACTCTTCTTACCAGAAAACATCTCTTGCTCGTAGGACCAAAAACTGCATGGGATTCAACTCCATTTAGGACTGGGAAACAAACGCTAGCTCGCCTTACAAGAAATACACTCTGCTTTTGAGAAAAGGGCACACTTCTACTCTACTGTGTTTCCTATAGGGTCCGAAGAGTGAGCTTTCTCAGAACAAAAGAACTGTGCTTCCTACACACACAGACTATATTTAGTACAACTCTGATTAGGAAACTGACAAGAACAGTAGATCCTCTTCAGTCCAATACACTGTACATGCTGGGAACAGACGCCAGTGCTATTTGCCCTGTGTATGACAACGAGAGCGCAATAGTGACTCTTCTTACCAGAAAACAACTCTTGCTCGTAGGACCAGAAACTGCATGTGATTCAACTCCATTTAAGACTGCAAAACAAACGCTTGCTCCCTTACAAGGAACACACTCTGCTTTTGAGAAAAGAGCACTCTTCTACTCTACTGTGTTTCCTAAAGGGCCAAAACAGTGAGCTTGCCCAGAACAAAAGAACTGTGCTTCCTACACACATGGCCATATCTAGTTCAATTCTGCTTAGTAAACTGACAAGAATAGTAGATCCTCTTCAGTCCAATACACTGTACTTCCTGGGAACAGACACGAGTGCTATTTGCACTGTATATGGCAATGGGAGCGTAATAGTGACTCTTCTTACCAGAAAACATCTCTTGCTCTTGGGACCAGAAACTGCATGGGATTCAACTCCATTTCTGACTCGGAAACAAACACTAGCTCGCCTTACAAGAAACACACTCTGCTTTGAGAAAAGAGCACTCTTCTACTCTACTGTGTTTCCTATGGGATCTGAACAGTGAGCTTGCTCAGAACAAAAGAACTGTGCTTCCTACACACACGGGCCATATCTAGTTCAACTCTGCTTAGGAAACTGACAAGAACAGTATCTCCTCTTCAGTCCAATACACTGTACTTGCTGGGAACAGACGCCAGTGCTATTTGCTCTGTGTATGGGAATGGGAGCGCAATAGTGACTTTCCTTAGAGAAAACAACTCTTGCTCATGGGACCAAAAACTTCATGTGATTCAACTCCTTTTAGGACTGGGAAACAAACGCTAGCTCTCCTTACAAGAAACACACTCTGCTTTTGAGAAAAGAGCACTCTTCTACTCTACTGTGTTTCCTATAGAGCCAAAACAGTGAGCTTGCTCAGAACAAAAGAACTGTTCTTCCTAGACACACGGCCATATCTGGTTCAATTCTGCTTAGGAAACTGACAAGAACAGTAGATCCTCTACAGTCTAATACACTGTACATGCTGGGAATAGACGCCAGTGCTATTTGCCTTGTGTATGACAATGGGAGCGCAATATTGTCTCTTCTTACCAGAAAACAAGTCTTGCTCGCAGGACCAGAAACTGCATGTGATTCAACTCCATTTAAGACTGGGAAACAAACGCTAGCTCGCCTTACAAGAAACACACTCTGCTTTTGAGAAAAGAGCACTCTTCTACTCTAATGTGTTTCCGATAGGGCCAGAACAGTGAGCTTGCTCAGAAAAAAGGAACTGTGCTTCCTACACACACGGGCCATATCTAGTTCAACTCTACTTAGGAAACTGAAATAACAGTAGCTCCTCTTCAGTCCAATACACTGTACTTAATGGGAACAGATGCGAGTGTTATTTGCACTGTGTATGGCAATGGGAGCACAATAGTGACTTTCCTTACCAGAAAACAACTCTTGCTCATAGAACCAGACACTGCATGTGATTCAACTCCATTTAGGACTGGGAAACAACTGCTAGCTCGCCTTACAAGAAACACACTCTGCTTTTGAGAAAATATCACTCATCTACTCTACTGTGTTTCCTATAGGGCCAGAACAGTGAGCTTGCACAGAACAAAAGAACTGTGCTTCCTACACACACAGCCATATCCAGTTCAATTCTGCTTAGGGAACTGACCAGAACAGTAGATCCTCTTCTGTCCAATACACTGTACACGAGGGGAACAGATGCCAGTGCTATTTGCAATGTGTATGAAAATGGGACCGCAATAGTACTCTTCTTACCAGGAAACAACTCTTGCTCATAGGACCAGAAACTGCATGAGATTCAACTCCATTTAGGATGAAAAACAAAAGGTAGCTCACCTTACAAGAAACACACGCTGCTTTTGAGAAAAGGGCACTCTTCTACTCTACGGTATTTCTTATGGGGTCAGAACAGTGAGCTTGCTCAGAACAAAAGAACTGTGCTTCCTACACACGGGCCATATCTAGATCAATTCTGCTTAGGAAACTGACAAGGACAGTAGATCATCTTCAGTCCAATACACTGCACATGCTGGGAAAACACGCGAGTGCTATTTGCCCTGTGTATGACAATGGAAGCGCAATAGTGACTCTTCTTACCAGAAAACAACTCTTGCTCGTAGGACCAGAAACTGCATGTGATTCAACTCCATTTAGGACTGGGAAAAAAACGCTAGATCGCCTTACAAGAATCACACTCTGCTTTTGAGAAAAGAGCACTCTTCTACTCTACTGTGTTTCCTTCGGGGTCCAAACAGTGAGCTTGCTCAGAACAAAAGAACTGTGCTTCCTACACACACGGGCCATATCTAGTTCAACTCTGCTTAGGAAACTGACAAGAACAGTAGCTCCTCTTCAGTCCAATACACTGTACTTGCTGGGAACAGACGCGAGTGCTATTTTCACTGTATATGGCAATGGGAGCGCAATAGTGACTCTTCTTACCAGAAAACAACTCTTGCTCGTAGGACCAGAAACTGCATGTGATTCAACTCCATTTAGGACTGGGAAAAAAACGCTAGATCGCCTTACAAGAATCACACTCTGCTTTTGAGAAAAGAGCACTCTTCTACTCTACTGTGTTTCCTTCGGGGTCCAAACAGTGAGCTTGCTCAGAACAAAAGAACTGTGCTTCCTACACACACGGGCCATATCTAGTTCAACTCTGCTTAGGAAACTGACAAGAACAGTAGCTCCTCTTCAGTCCAATACACTGTACTTGCTGGGAACAGACGCGAGTGCTATTTTCACTGTATATGGCAATGGGAGCGCAATAGTGACTCTTCTTACCAGAAAACAACTCTTGCTCGTAGGACCAGAAACTGCATGGGATTCAACTCCATTTCAGACTGGGAAACAAACACTGGCTCGCCTTACAAGAAACACACTCTGCTTTTCAGAAAAGAGCACTCTTCTACTCTACAGTGTTTCCTATGAGGTCCAAACAGTGAGCTTGTTCAGAACAAAAGAACTGTGCTTCCTACGCACAGGGCCCATATCTAGTTCAACTCTGCTTAGGAAATGACAAGAACAGTAGTTCCTCTTCAGTCCAGAACACTGTACTTGCTGCGAACAGACGCAAGCGCTATTTGCACTGTGTATGGCAATGGGAGCGCAATAGTGACTCTTCTTACCAGAAAACAAGTCTTGCTCATAGGACCAGAAACTGCATGGGATACAAATTTATTTCTGACTGGGAAACAAACACTAGCTCACCTTACAAGAAACACACTCTGCTTTTGAGAAAAGAGAACTCTTCTACTCTACTGTGTTTCCTACGGGATCCGAAAGTGAGCTGGCTCAGAACAAAAGAACTGTGCTTCCTACACACACGGTCATATCTAGTTCAATTCTTTTTAGGAAACTTACAAGAATAGTAGATCCTCTTCAGACCAATACACTGTAGTTGCTGGGAATAGACGCGAGTGGTATTTGCCCTGTGTATGACAATGGGAGAGCAATAGTGACTCTTCTTACCAGAAAACAACTCTTGCTCGTAGGACTAGAAACTGCATTTGATTCAACTCCATTTAGGACTGGGAAACAAACGCTAGCTCGCCTTACAAGAAACACACTCTGCTTTTGAGAAAAGAGCACTCTTCTACTCTACTGTGTTTCATACAGTGCCAAAACAGTGAGCTGGCTCAGAACAAAAGAACTGTGCTTCCTACACATACAGCCATATCTAGTTCAATTCTGGTTAGGAAACTGACAAGAACAGTAGATCCTCTTCCGTCCCATACACTGTACTTGCTGGGAAGAGACGCCAGTGCTATTTGCCCTGTGTATGACAATGGGAGCACAATAGTGACTCTTCTTACCAGAAAACAACTTTTGCTCGTAGGACCAGAAACTGCATGTGATTCAACTCCATTTAGGACTGGGAAACAAACGCTAGCTCGCCTTACAAGAAAAACTCTCTGCTTTTGAGAAAAGAGCACTCTTCCTCTCCAATGTGTTTCCTATAGGGCCAGAATACTGAGCTTGCTCAGAGCAAAAGAACTGTGCTTCCTAAACACACCGACTATATCTAGTTCAACTCTGCTTAGGAAACTGACAAGAACAGTAGATCCTCTTCAGTCCAACACACTGTACATGCTGGGAACAGATGCCAGTGCTATTTGCCCTGTGTATGACAATGGGAGCACAATAGTGACTCTTCTTCCCAGAAAACAACTCTTGCTCGTAGTACCAGAAACTGCATGTGATTCAACTCCATTTAGGACTGCGAAACAAACGCTAGCTCGCCTTACAAGAAACACACTCTGCTTTTGAGAAAAGAGCACTCTTCTACTCTACTGTGTTTCCTACAGGGCCAAAACAGTGAGCTTGTTCAGAACAAAAGAACTGTGCTTCCTACACATACAGCCATATCTAGTTTAATTCTGGTTAAGAAACTGACAAGAACAGTAGATCCTCTTGCGTCCCATACACTGCACTTGCTGGGAAGAGACGCCAGTGCTATTTGCCCAATGTATGACAATGGGAGCACAATAGTGACTCTTCTTACCAGAAAACAACTTTTGCTTGTAGGACCAGAAACTGCATGTGATTCAACTCCAATTAGGACTAGGAAACAAACGCTACCTCGCCTTATAAGAAACACACTCTGCTTTTGAGAAAAGAGCACTCTTCTACTCTACAGTGTTTCCTATGGGGTCCAAACAGTGAGCTTGCTCAGAACAAAAGAACTGTGCTTCCTACACACACTGGCCATATCTAGATCAATTCTGCTTAGGAAACTGACAAGGACAGTAGATCATCTTCAGTCCAATACACTGCACATGCTGGGAACAGACGCGTGTGCTATTTGCCCTGTGTATGACAATGGAAGCGCAATAGTGACTCTTCTTACCAGAAAACAACTCTTGCTCGTGGACCAAAAACTGCATGTGATTCAACTCCATTTAGGAATGGGAAACAAATGCTTGCTTGCCTTACAAGAAACACACTCTGCTTTTGAGAAAAGAGCACTCTTCTACTCTACTGTGTTACCTTTCGGGTCCAAACAGTGAGCTTGCTCAGAACAAAAGAACTGTGCTTCCTACACACACGGGCCATATCTAGTTCCACTCTGCTTAGGAAACTGACAAGAACAGTAGCTCCTCTTCAGTCCAATACACTGTAGTTGCTGGGAACAGACGCGAGTGCTATTTGCCCTGTGTATGACAATCGGAGAGCAATAGTGACTCTTCTTACCAGAAAACAACTCTTGCTCGTAGGACCAGAAACTGCATGTGATTCAACTCCTTTTAGGACTGGGAAACAAACGCTAGCTCGCCTTACAAGAAACACACTCTGCTTTTGAGAAAAGAGCCCTCTTCTACTCTAAAGTGTTTCCTATGGGGTCCGAAGAGTGAGCTTGCTCAGAACAAAAGAACTGTGCTTCCTACACACACAAGCCATATCTAGTTCAACTCTGCTTAGGAAACTGACAAGAACAGCAGCTCCTCTTCAGTCCAATACACTGTACTTCTTGGGAACAGACACGCTATTTGCACTATGTAGGGGAATGGTAGCACAATAGTGACTTTCCTTACCAGAAAACAACTCTTGCTCATGGGACCAAAAACTGCATGTGATTCAACTCCATTTAGGACTGGGAAAAAAACGCTAGCTCGCCTTACAATAAACACACTCTGCTTTTGAGAAAAGAGCACTCTTCTGCTCCACTGTGTTTCCTAAAGTGCCAGAACAATGAGCTTGCTCTGAACAAAAGAACTGTGCTTCCTAACCACACGGCCATATCTAGTTCAATTCTGTTTAGAAAACTGACAAGAACAGTAGATCCTCTTCAGTCCAATACACTGTACATGCTGGGAACAGACGCCAGTGCTTTTTGCACTGTGTACAGCAATGGGAGCGCAATAGTGACTCTTCTTACCAGAAAACAACTCTTGCTCCTAGGAACAGAAACTGCATGTGATTCAACTCCATTTAGGACTGGGAAACAAACGCTAGCTCGCCTTACAAGAAACACACTCTGCCTTTGAGAAAAGAGCACTCTTCTACTCTACTGTTTTTCCTATAGTGCCAGTACAGTGAGCTTGCTCAGAACAAAAGTACTGTGCTTCCTATAAACATGGCCATATCAAGTTCAATTCTGCTTAGGAAACTGACAAGAACAGTAGCTCCTCTTCAGTCCAATACACTGTACTTGCTGCGAACAGACGCGAGTACTATTTGCACTGTGTACAGTAATAGGAGCACAATAGTGACTTTTCTTTTTTTTTTTTTTTTTTTTTTTTTGGTTTTTCGAGACAGGGTTTCTCTGTGTAGCTTTGCGCCTTTCCTGGAACTCGCTTTGGAGACCAGGCTGGCCTCGAACTCACAG
This sequence comes from Peromyscus eremicus, assembly GCF_949786415.1. Taxonomy (NCBI): domain Eukaryota; kingdom Metazoa; phylum Chordata; class Mammalia; order Rodentia; family Cricetidae; genus Peromyscus; species Peromyscus eremicus. Next base: position 140,612 of record NW_026734669.1, on the reverse strand, counting down.
AGATCCGCCTGGCTCTGCCTCCCGAGTGCTGGGATTAAATGCGTGCGCCACCACCGCCCGGCAATAGTGACTTTTCTTACCAGAAAACAACTTTTGCTCTTAGGACCAGAAACTGCATGTGATTCAACTCCATTTAGGACTGGGAAACAAATGCTAGCTCGCCTTACAATAAACACACTCTGCTTTTGAGAAAAGAGAACTCTTCTACTCTACTGTGTTTTCTATGGGGTCCTAACAGTGAGCTTGCTGAGAACAAAAGAACTGTGCTTCCTACACACACGGGCCATATCTAGTTCAATTCTGCTTAGGAAACTGACGAGAATAGTAGCTCCTCTTCAGTCTAATACACTGTACTTGCTGGGAACAGACGCGAGTGCTATTTGCACTGTGTATGGCAAAGGGAGCACAATAGTGACTCTTCTTACCAGAAAACAACTCATGCTCGTAGGACTAGAAACTTCATGGGATTCAACTCCATTTCTGAATGGGAAACAAACACTAGCTTGCCTTACAAGAAACACACTCTGCTTTTGAGAAAAGAGCCCTCCTCTACTCTACTGTGTTTCCTATAGGGCCAGAACAGTGAGCTTGCTCAGAACAAAAGAACTGTGCTTCCTACACACACGGGCCATATCTAGTTCAACTCTGCTTAGGAAATTGACAACAACAGTAGCTCCACTTTAGTCCAATACACTGTACTTGCTGGGAACAGACGCGAGTGCTCTTTGCACTGTATATGGCAATGGGAGCACAATAGTGACTTTCCTTACCAGAAAACAACTTTTGCTAGTAGGACCAAAAACTGCATGTGATTCAACTCCATTTAGGACTGAAAAACAAACGCTAGCTCGCCTTACAAGAAACACACTCTGCTTTTGAGAAAAGAGCACTCTTCTACTCTACTGTGTTTCCTATAGGGCCAGTACAGTGAGCTTGCTCAGAACAAAAGAACTGTGCTTCCTATACACATGGCCATATCCAATTCAATTCTGCTTAGGAAACTGACAAGAACAGTAGCTCCTCTTCAGTCCAATACACTCTACATGCTGGGAACAGACGCCCGTTCTATTTGCCCTGTGCATGACAATGGGAGCACAATAGTGTCTCTTCTTACCAGAAAACAACTCTTGCTCATAGGACCACAAACTGCATGTGATTCAACTCCATTTAGGACTGGGAAACAAACGCTAGCTAGCCTTACAAGAAACACACTCTGCTTTTGAGAAAAGAGCACTCTTCTACTCTACTGTCTTTCCTATAGCGCCAGAACAGTGAGCTTGCTCAGAACAAAAGAACTGTGCTTCCTACACACACAGGCAATATCTAGTTCAACTCTGCATAGGAAACTGATGAGAACAGTAGCTCCTTTTCAGTCCAATACATTGTACTTGCTGAGAACAGATGCGAGTGCTATTTGCACTGTGTATGGAAATGGGAGCACAATAGTGACTCTTCTTACCAAAAAACAACTCTTGCTCGTAGGACTAGAAACTTCATGGGATTCAACTCCATTTCTGAATGGGAAACAAACACTAGCTTGCCTTACAAGAAACACACTCTGCTTTTGAGAAAAGAGCCCTCCTCTACTCTACTGTGTTTCCTATAGGGCCAGAACAGTGAGCTTGCTCAGAACAAAAGAACTGTGCTTCCTACACACACGGGCCATTTCTAGTTCAACTCTGCTTAGTAAACTGACAAGACAGTAGCTCCTCTTCAGTCCAATACACTGTACTTGATTGGAACAGACGGAAGTGCTATTTGTAATGCGTATGGCATTATGAGCGCAATAGTGACTCTTCTTACCAAAAAATAACTCTACTCGTAGGACCAGAAACTGCATGTGATTCAAATTCATTTAGGACTGGGAAACAAAAGGTACCTTGCCTTACAAGAAACACACTCTGCTTTTGAGAAAAGAGCACTCTTCTACTCTAATGTGTTTCCTATGGGGTCTGAACAGTGAGCTTGTTCAGAACAAAAGAACTGTGCTTCCTATACACACGGGCCATATCTAGTTCAACTCTGCTTAGGAAACTGACAAGAACAGTAGCTCCTCATCAGTCCAATACACTGTACTTGATTGGAATAGACGCAAGTGCTATTTGTACTGTGTATGGCATTTGGAGCGCAATAGTGACTCTTCTTACCAAAAAATAACTCTACTCGTATGACAAGAAACTGCATGTGATTCAAAATCATTTAGGATTGGGAAACAAAAAACTAGCTCGCCTTACAAGAAACACACTCTGCTTTTGAGAAAAGAGCACTCTTCTTCTCTACTATGAGTCCTATGGGGTCCGAACAGTGAGCTTGCTCAGAACAAAAGAACTGTGCTTCCTACGCACACGGGCCATATCTAGTTCAACTCTGCTTAGGAAACTGACAAGAACAGTAGCGCATCTTCAGTCCAATACACTGTACTTGCTGGGAACAGACGCGAGTGCTATTTGCACTGTGTATATCAACGGGAGCGCAATAGTGTCTTTCCTTACCAGAAAACAACTCTTGCTCGTAGGACCATAAACTGCATGTGATTCAATTCCATTTAGGACTGGGAAACAAACGTTGGCTCGCCTTACAAGAAACACACTCTGCTTTTGAGAAAAGAGCACTCTTCTACTCTACTGTGTTTCCTATTGGGCCAGTACAGTGAGCTTGCTCAGAACAAAAGAATTGTGCTTCCTACACAAATGGCCATATCCAGTTCAATTCTGCTTAGGAAACTGACAAGAACAGTAGCTCCTCTTCAGTCCAATACACTGTACTTGCTGTGAACAGATGCGAGTGCTATTTGCACTGTGTTTGGCAATGGGAGCGCAATAGTGACTTTCCTTACCAGAAAACAACTCTTGCGCATAGGACCAAAAACTGCATATGATTCAACTCCATTGAGGACTGAGAAACAAACACCAGCTCGCCTTACAAGAAACATACTCTTCTTTTGAGAAAAGAGCACTCTTCTACTCTACTGTGTTTCCTATAGGGCCAGAACAGTGAGCTTGCTCAGAACAAAAGAACTGTGCTTCCTGCACACATGGGCCATATCTAGTTCAACTCTCCTTAGGTAACTGACAAGAACAATAGAACTTCTTCAGTCCAATATACTGTACATGCTGGGAACAAATGCCAGTGCTATTTGCCCTGTGTATGACAATGGTAGCGCAATAGTGACTCTTCTTACCAGAAAATACTCTTGCTTGTAGGACCAGAAACTGCTTGTGATTCAAATCCATTTAGGACTGGGAAACAAACGTTAGCTCGCCTTGCAAGAAACACACTATGCTTTTGAGAAAGAGTACTCTTCTACTCTACTGTGTTTCCTATAGGGCCAGAACAGTGAGCTTGCTCAGAACAAAAGAACTGTGCTTCCTACGCACACGGGCCATATCTAGTGAAACTCTGCATCGGAAACTGACAAGAACAGTAGATCCTCTTCAGTCCAATACACTGTACTTCCTGGGAACAGACGCGAGTGCTATTTGCACTGTGTAGAGCAATGGGAACACAATAGTGACTCTTCTTACAAGAAAACAACTCTGGCTCTTAGGACCAGAAACTGCATGTGATTCAACTCCACTTAGGACTGAGAAACAAACGCTAGCTTGCCTTACAAGAAACGAGCTCTGCTTTTGAGAAAAGGACACACTTCTACTCTACTGTGTTTCCTATGGTGTCTGAACAGTGAGCTTGCTCAGAACAAAAGAACTGTGCTTCCTACACACAAGGGCCATATCTAGTTCAATTCTGCTTAGGAAACTGACAAGAACAGTAGATCCCCTTCAGTCCAATACACTGTACTTGCTGGGAACAGACGCCAGTGCTATTTGCACTGTGTATGACAATGGGAGCGCAGTAGTGACTCTTCTTACCACAAAACAACTCTTGCTCCTAGGATCAGAAACTGCATGGGATTCAACTCCATTTAGGACTGGGAAACAAACGCTAGCTAGCCTTACAAGAAACACACTCTGCTTTTGAGAAAAGAGCACTCTTCTACTCTACTGTGTTTCCTATATGTCCAGAACAGTGAGCTTGCTCAGAACAAAAGAAATGTGCTTCATACACACACGGGCCATATCTAGTTCAACTCTGCTTAGGAAACTGACAAGAACAATAGATCCTCTTCAGTCCAATACACTGTACATGCTGGGAACAAATGCCAGTGCTATTTGCCCTGTGTATGACAATGCGAGCTCAATAGGGACTCTTCTTACCAGAAAACAACTCTTGCTTGTAGGACCAGAAACTGCATGTGATTCAACTCCATTTAGGTCTGGGAAGCAAACGCTATCTCACCTTACAGGAAACACACTCTGCTTTTGAGAAAAGAGCAATGTTTTTCCTATGGGGTCTGCACAGTGAGCTTGCTCAGAACAAAAGAACTGTGCTTCCTATACACACGGGAAATATCTAGTTCAACTCTGCTTAGGAAACTGACAAGAACAGTAGATCCTCTTCAGTCCAATACACTGTACATGCTGGGAACAGACGCCAGTGCTATTTGCCCTGTGTATGACAATGGGAGTGCAATAGTGACTCTTCTTACCAGAAAAAAACTCTTGCTCGGAGGACCAAAAACTGCATGTGATTCAACTCTATTTAGGACTGGGAAACAAACGCTAGCATGCCTTACAAGAAACACACTCTGCTTTTGAGAAAAGAGCACTCTTCTACTCTACTGTGTTTCCTATAGGGCCAGTACAGTGAGCTTGCTCAGAACAAAAGAACTGTGCTTCCTACACAAATGGCCATATCCAGTTCAATCCTGCATAGTAAACTGACAAGAACAGTAGCTCCTCTTCAGTCCAATACACTGTACTTGCTGGGAACAGATGCGAGTGCTATTTGCACTGTGTTTGGCAATGGGAGCGCAATAGTGACTTTCCTTACCAGAAAACAACTCTTGTGTGTAGGACCAAAAACTGCATGTGATTCAACTACATTTAGGACTGGGAAACAAACACCAGCTCGCCTTACAAGAAACATACTCTGCTTTTGAGAAAAGAGCACTCTTCTACTATACTGTGTTTCCTATAGGGCCAGAACAGTGAGCTTGCTCAGAACAAAAGAACTGTGCTTCCTGCACACACGGCCATATCTATTTCAACTCTGCTTAGGAAACTGACAAGAACAGTAGCTCCGCTTCTGTCCAATACACTGTACTTCCTGGGAACAGACGCGAGTGCTATTTGCACTGTGTAGAGCAATGGGACACAATAGTGACTCTTCTTACCAGAAAACAACTCTGGCTCTTAGGACCAGAAACTGCATGTGATTCAACTCCACTTAGGACTGAGAAACAAACGCTAGCTTGCCTTACAAGAAACGAGCTCTGCTTTTGAGAAAAGGGCACACTTCTACTCTACTGTGTTTCCTATGGGGTCCGAACAGTGAGCTTGCTCAGAACAAAAGAACTGTGCTTCCTACACACACGGGCCATATCTAGTTCAATTCTGCTTAGGAAACTGACAAGAACAGTAGATCCCCTTCAGTCCAATACACTGTACTTGCTGGGAACAGACGCCAGTGCTATTTGCACTGTGTATGACAATGGGAGCGCAATAGTGACTCTTCTTACCACAAAACAACTCTTGCTCCTAGGACCAGAAACTGCATGGGATTGAACTCCATTTAGGACTGGGAAACAAATGATATCTAGCCTTACAAGAAACACACTCTGCTTTTGAGAAAAGAGCACTCTTCTACTCTACTGTGTTTCCTATAGGGCCAGTACAGTGAGCTTGCTCAGAACAAAATAACTGTGCTTCCTACACAAATGGCCATATCCAGTTCAATTCTGCTTAGGAAACTGACAAGAACAGTAGCTCCTCTTCAGACCAATACACTGTACTTACTGGGAACAGATGCGAGTGCTATTTGCACTGTGTTTGGCAATGGGAGCGCAATAGTGACTTTCCTTACCAGAAAACAACTCTTGAACGTAGGACCAAAAACTGCATGTGATTCAACTCCATTTAGGACTGGGAAACAAACGCTAGCTCGGCTTACAAGAAACACACTCTGCTTTTGAGAAAAGAGCACTCTTCTACTCTACTGTGTTTCCTATAGGGCCAGAACAGTTAGCTTGCTCAGAACAAAAGAACTGTGCTTCCTGCACACACGGGCCATATCTAGTTCAACTCTGCTTAGGAAACTGACAAGAACAGTAGCTCCTCTTCAGTCCAATACACTGTACTTGCTGGGAATAGACGCGAGAGCTATTTGCACTGTGTACGGCATTGGGAGCACAATAGTGACTCTTTTTAACAGAAAACAACTCTTGCTCATAGGACCAGAAACTGCATGTGATTCAACTCCATTTAGGACTGGAAAACAAATGCTATCTCACCTTACAAAAAACACACTCTGCTTTTGAGAAAAGAGCACTCTTGTACTCTACTGTGTTTCCTATAGGGCCGGAACAGTGAGCTTTCTCAGAACAAAAGAACTGAGCTTCCTACACACACGGGCCATATATAGTTCAACTCTGCTTAGGAAACTGACGAGAACAGTAGCTCCTCTTCAGTCCAATACACTGTACTTGCTGGGAACAGATGCCAGTGCTATTTGCACTGTGTATGACAATGGGAGCAAATAGTGACTCTTCTTACCACAAAACAACTCTTGCTCCTAGGACCAGAAACTGCATGGGATTAAACTCCATTTAGGACTGGGAAACAAACGCTAGCTTGCCTTACAAAAAACACACTCTGCTTTTGAGAAAAGAGCACTCTTCTACTCTACTGTGTTTTCTATAGGGCCAGAACAGTGAGCTTGCTCAGAACAAAAGAAATGTGCTTCATCCACACACGGGCCATATCTAGTTCAATTCTGCTTAGCAAACTGGCAAGAACAGCAGCTCCTCTTAATTCCAATGCACTGTACTTGATTGGAACAGACGCAAGTGCTATTTATACTGTGTATGGCATTTGGAGCGCAATAGTGACTCTTCTTACCAAAAAGTAACTCTACTCGTAAGACCAGAAACTGCATGTGATTCAAATTCATTTAGGACTGGGAAACAAAAGCTAGCTCACCTTACAAGAAACATACTCTGCTTTTGAGAAAAGAGCACTCTTCTTCTCTACTATGTGTAGTATGGGGTCCGAAAAGTGAGCTTGCTCAGAACAAAAGAACTGTGCTTCCTACGCACACGGGCCATATCTAGTTCAACTCTGCTTAGGAAACTGACAAGAACAGTAGCTCCTCTTCAGTCCAATACACTGTATTTGCTGGGAACAGATGCAAGTGCTATTTGCACTGTGTTTGGCAATGTGAGCGCAATAGTGACTTTCCTTACCAGAAAACAACTCTTGCGCATAGGACCAAAAACTGCATGTGATTCAACTCCATTTAGGACTGGGAAACAAACACTAGCTCGCCTTACAAGAAACACACTCTGCTTTTGAGAAAAGAGCACTCTTTTACTCTACTGTGTTTCCAATAGGGCCAGAACAGTGAGCTTGCTCAGAATAAAAGAACTGTACTTCCTGCACACATGGCCATATCTAGTTCAATTCTGCTTAGAAACTGACAAGAGCAGTAGATCCTCTTCAGTGCAATACACTGTACATGATGGGAACAGAAGCCAGTGCTATTTGCCCTGTGTACGACAATGGAAGCAAAATAGTGACTCTTCTTACCAGAAAACAACTCTTGCTCGTAGGAACAGAAACTGCATGTGATTCAACTCCATCTAGGACTTGGAAACAAACACTAGCTCGCCTTACAAGAAACACACTCTGCTTTTGAGAAAAGAGCACTCTTCTACTCTACTGTGTTTCCTATAGGGCCAGAACAGTGAGCTTGCTCAGAACAAAAGAACTGTGCTGCCTACACACGGCCATATCTAGTTCAACTCTGCGGAGGAAACTGACAAGAACAATAGATCCTCTTCGGTCCAATACACTGAACAGGCTGGGAACAGACGCCAGTGCTATTTGCCCTGTGTATGACAATGCGAGCTCAATAGTGACTCTTCTTACCAGAAAACAACTCTTGCTTTTAGGACCAGAAACTGCATGTGATTCAACTCCATTTAGGTTGGGAAGCAAACGCTATCTCGCCTTACAAGAAACATACTCTGCTTTTGAGAAAAGAGCACTGTTCTACTCTACTGTGTTTCCTATAGGGCCAGAACAGTGAGCTTGCTCAGAAAAAAAGTACTGTGCTTCCTATACACACGGGACATATCTAGTTCAACTCTGCTTAGGAAACTGACAAGAACAGTAGCTCCTCTTCAGTCAAATACACTGTATTTGCTGGGAACAGAAGTGAGTGCTATTTGAGCTGTGTATGGCAAAAGGAGCGCAATAGTGACTTTCCTTACCAGAAAACAACTCTTGCTCGTATGACCAAAAACTGCATGTGATTCAACTCCATTTAGGACTGGGAAACAAACGCTAGCTCACCTTGCAAGAAACACACTCTGCTTTTGAGAAAAGAGCACTGTTCTACTCTACTGTGTTTCCTATAGGGCCAGAACAGTGAGATTGCTCAGAACAAAAGAACTGTGCTTCCTACACACATGGCCATATCTAGTACAATTCTGCTTAGGAAACTGAAAAGAATAGTAGATCCTCTTCAGTCCAATACACTGTACTTGCTGGCGACAGACGAGTGCTATTTGTACTGTGTACTGCAATGGGAGCACAAGAGTGACCCTTCTTACCAGAAAACAGCTCTGGCTCTTAGGACCAGAAACTGCATGTGATTCAACTCCACTTAGGACTGGGAAACAAACACTAGCTTGCCTCACAAGAAACACACTCTGCTTTTGAGAAAAGAGCCCTCCTCTACTCTTCAGTGTTTCCTATAGGGCCAGAACAGTGAGCTTGCTCAGAACAAAAAAACTGTGCTTCCTACACACACGGGCCATATCTAGTTCAACTCTGCTTAGGAAACTGACAACAACAGTAGCTCCACTTCAGTCCAATACACTGTACTTGCTGAGAACAGACGCGAGTGCTATTTGCACTGTGTATGGCAATGGGAGCTCAATAGTGACTTTCCTAACCAGAAAACAACTCTTGCTCGTAGGACCAAACAATGCATGTGATTCTTCTCCATTTAGGACTGGGAAACAAAGGCTAGCTCGCCTCACAAGAAACACACTCTGCTTTTGAGAAAAGAGCACTCTTCTACTCTACTGTGTTTCCTATAGGGCCAGTACAGTGAGCTTGCTCAGAACAAAAGAACTGTGCTTCCTACACACACGGGAAATATCTAGTTCAATTCTGCGTAGGAAACTGACAAGAACAGTAGCTCCTCTTCAGTCCAATACACTGTACTTGCTGGGAACAGACGCGAGTGCTATTTGCACTGTGTATTTCAACGGGAGCGCAATAGTGTTTTTCCTTACCAGAAAAGAACTCTTGCTCGTAGGAACAGAAACTGCATGTGCTTCAACTCCATTTCGGACTGAGAAACAAACGCTAGCTTGCCTTACAAGAAACGAGCTCTGCTTTTGAGAAAAGGGCACACTTCTACTCTACTGTGTTTCCTATGGGGTCCGAACAGTGAGCTTGCTCAGAACAAAATAACTGTGCTTCCTACACACACGGGCCATATCTAGTTCAATTCTGCTTAGGAAACTGACAAGAAAAGTAGATCCCCTTCAGTCCAATACACTGTACTTGCTGGGAACAGACGCCAGTGCTATTAGCACTGTGTATGACAATGGGAGCACAATAGTGACTCTTCTTACCACAAAACAACTCTTGCTCCTAGGACCAGAAACTGCATGGGATTCAACTCCATTTAGGACTGGGAAACAAACGCTAGCTAGCCTTACAAGAAACACACTCTGCTTTTGAGAAAAGAGCACTCTTCTACTCTACTGTCTTTCCTATAGCGCCAGAACAGTGAGCTTGCTCAGACCAAAGACCTGTGCTTCCTACTCACACGGGCCATATCTAGTTCAACTCTATATTGGAAACTGACAGGAACAGTAGATCCTCTTCAGTCCAATACACTGTACATGCTGGGAACAGACGCCAGTGCTATTTGCCCTGTGTATGACAATGGGAGCGCAACAGTGACTCTTCTTACCAGAAAACAACTCTTGCTCGTAGGACCAAAAACTGCACGTGATTCAACTCCATTTAGGACTGGATAAGAAACGCTAGCTCGCCTTACAAGAAACACACTCTGCTTTTGAGAAAAGAGCACTCTTGTACTCTACTGTGTTTCCTATAGGGCCAGAACAGTGAGCTTGCTCAGAACGAAAGAACTGTGCTTCCTACACACACGGGCCATATCTAGTTCAACTCTACTTAGGAAACTGAAGAGAACAGTAGCTCCTCTTCAGTCCAATACACTGTACTTGCTGAGAACAGTTGCTAGTGCTATTTGCACTGTGTATGACAATGGGAGCGCTATAGTGACTCTTCTTACCACAAAACAACTCTTGCTCCTAGGACCAGAAACTGCATGGGATTCAACTCCATTTAGGACTGGGAAACAAACGCTAGCTTGCCTTACAAGAAACACACTCTGCTTTTGAGAAAAGAGCATTCTTCTACTCTACTGTGTATCCTATAGGGCCAGAACAGAGAGTTTGCTCAGAACAAAAGAACTGTGCTTCCTGCACACACTGCCATATCTAGTTCAACTCTGCTTAGGAAACTGACAAGAACAGTAGCTCCTCTTCAGTCCAATACACTGTACTTGCTGGGAACAGACGCGAGTGCTATTTGCACTGTGTACGGCATTGGGAGCGCAATAGTTACTCTTCTTAACTAAAAATAACTCTACTCGTATGACCAGAAACTGCATGTGATTCAAATTCATTTAGGACTGGGAAACAAAAGCTAGCTCGCCTTACAAGAAATACACTCAGCTTTTGAGAAAAGAGCACTCTTCTTCTCTACTATGTGTCTTATGGGGTCCAAACTGTGAGCTTGCTCAGAACAAAAGAACTGTGCTTCCTACGCACACGGGCCATATCTAGTTCAACTCTGCTTAGGAAACTGACAAGAAAAGTACCTCCTCTTCAGTCCAATACACTGTACTTGCTGGGAACAGATGCGAGTGCTATTTGCACTGTGTACGGCATTGGGAGCGCAATAGTGACACTTTTTACCAATAAACAACTCTTGCTCATAGGACCAGAAACTGCATGTGATTCAACACCATTTAAGACTGGGAAACAAATGTAATCTCGCCTTACAAGAAACACACTCTGCTTTTGAGAAAAGAGCACTCTTGTACTCTACTGTGTTTCCTATAGGGCAAGAACAGTGAGCTTGCTCAGAACAAAAGAACTGTGCTTCCTACACACACGGGAAATATCTAGTTCAATTCTGCGTAGGAAACTGACAAGAACAGTAGCTCCTCTTCAGTCCAATACACTGTACTTGCTGGGAACAAACGCGAGTGCTATTTGCACTGTGTATTTCAACGGGAGCGCAATAGTGTTTTTCCTTACCAGAAAACAACTCTTGCTCGTAGGAACAGAAACTGCATGTGCTTCAACTCCATTTCGGACTGAGAAACAAACGCTAGCTTGCCTTACAAGAAACGAGCTCTGCTTTTGAGAAAAGGGCACACTTCTACTCTACTGTGTTTCCTATGGGGTCCGAACAGTGAGCTTGCTCAGAACAAAAGAACTGTGCTTCCTACACACACGGGCCATATCTAGTTCAATTCTGCTTAGGAAACTGACAAGAAAAGTAGATCCCCTTCAGTCCAATACACTGTACTTGCTGGGAACAGACGCCAGTGCTATTAGCACTGTGTATGACAATGGGAGCACAATAGTGACTCTTCTTACCACAAAACAACTCTTGCTCCTAGGACCAGAAACTGCATGGGATTCAACTCCATTTAGGACTGGGAAACAAACGCTAGCTAGCCTTACAAGAAACACACTCTGCTTTTGAGAAAAGAGCACTCTTCTACTCTACTGTGTTTCCTATAGGGCCAGAACAGTGAGCTTGCTCAGAACAAAAGAAATGTGCTTCATACACACACGGGCCATATCTAGTTCAACTCTGCTTAGGAACCTGACAAGAACAATAGATCCTCTTCAGTCCAATGCACTGTACATGCTGGGAACAAATGCCAGTGCTATTTGCCCTGTGTATGACAATGCGAGCTCAATAGTGACTCTTCTTACCAGAAAACAACTCTTGCTTGTAGGACCAGAAACTGCATGTGATTCAACTCCATTTAGGAATGGGAAGCAAACGCTATCTCGCCTTACAAGAAACACACTCTGCTTTTGAGAAAAGAGCACTCTTCTGCTCTACTGTGTTTCCTAAAGTGCCAGAACAATGAGCTTGCTCTGAACAAAAGAACTGTGCTTCCTAACCACACGGCCATATCTAGTTCAATTCTGTTTAGAAAACTGACAAGAACAGTAGATCCTCTTCAGTCCAATACACTGTACATGCTGGGAACAGACGCCAGTGCTTTTTGCACTGTGTACAGCAATGGGAGCGCAATAGTGACTCTTCTTACCAGAAAACAACTCTTGCTCCTAGGAACAGAAACTGCATGTGATTCAACTCCATTTAGGACTGGGAAACAAACGCTAGCTCGCCTTACAAGAAACACACTCTGCCTTTGAGAAAAGAGCACTCTTCTACTCTACTGTTTTTCCTATAGTGCCAGTACAGTGAGCTTGCTCAGAACAAAAGTACTGTGCTTCCTATAAACATGGCCATATCAAGTTCAAATCTGCTTAGGAAACTGACAAGAACAGTAGCTCCTCTTCAGTCCAATACACTGTACTTGCTGCGAACAGACGCGAGTACTATTTGCACTGTGTACAGTAATAGGAGCACAATAGTGACTTTTCTTTTTTTTTTTTTTTTTTTTTTTTTTGGTTTTTCGAGACAGGGTTTCTCTGTGTAGCTTTGCGCCTTTCCTGGAACTCGCTTTGGAGACCAGGCTGGCCTCGAACTCACAGAGATCCGCCTGGCTCTGCCTCCCGAGTGCTGGGATTAAAGGCGTGTGCCACCACCGCCCGGCAATAGTGACTTTTCTTACCAGAAAACAACTTTTGCTCTTAGGACCAGAAACTGCATGTGATTCAACTCCATTTAGGACTGGGAAACAAATGCTAGCTCGCCTTACAATAAACACACTCTGCTTTTGAGAAAAGAGAACTCTTCTACTCTACTGTGTTTTCTATGGGGTCCTAACAGTGAGCTTGCTGAGAACAAAAGAACTGTGCTTCCTACACACACGGGCCATATCTAGTTCAATTCTGCTTAGGAAACTGACGAGAATAGTAGCTCCTCTTCAGTCTAATACACTGTACTTGCTGGGAACAGACGCGAGTGCTATTTGCACTGTGTATGGCAAAGGGAGCACAATAGTGACTCTTCTTACCAGAAAACAACTAATGCTCGTAGGACTAGAAACTTCATGGGATTCAACTCCATTTCTGAATTGGAAACAAACACTAGCTTGCCTTACAAGAAACACACTCTGCTTTTGAGAAAAGAGCCCTCCTCTACTCTACTGTGTTTCCTATAGGGCCAGAACAGTGAGCTTGCTCAGAACAAAAGAACTGTGCTTCCTACACACACGGGCCATATCTAGTTCAACTCTGCTTAGGAAATTGACAACAACAGTAGCTCCACTTTAGTCCAATACACTGTACTTGCTGGGAACAGACGCGAGTGCTCTTTGCACTGTATATGGCAATGGGAGCACAATAGTGACTTTCCTTACCAGAAAACAACTTTTGCTAGTAGGACCAAAAACTGCATGTGATTCAACTCCATTTAGGACTGAAAAACAAACGCTAGCTCGCCTTACAAGAAACACACTCTGCTTTTGAGAAAAGAGCACTCTTCTACTCTACTGTGTTTCCTATAGGGCCAGTACAGTGAGCTTGCTCAGAACAAAAGAACTGTGCTTCCTATACACATGGCCATATCCAATTCAATTCTGCTTAGGAAACTGACAAGAACAGTAGCTCCTCTTCAGTCCAATACACTCTACATGCTGGGAACAGACGCCCGTTCTATTTGCCCTGTGCATGACAATGGGAGCACAATAGTGTCTCTTCTTACCAGAAAACAACTCTTGCTCATAGGACCACAAACTGCATGTGATTCAACTCCATTTAGGACTGGGAAACAAACGCTAGCTAGCCTTACAAGAAACACACTCTGCTTTTGAGAAAAGAGCACTCTTCTACTCTACTGTCTTTCCTATAGCGCCAGAACAGTGAGCTTGCTCAGAACAAAAGAACTGTGCTTCCTACACACACAGGCAATATCTAGTTCAACTCTGCATAGGAAACTGACGAGAACAGTAGCTCCTTTTCAGTCCAATACATTGTACTTGCTGAGAACAGATGCGAGTGCTATTTGCACTGTGTATGGAAATGGGAGCACAATAGTGACTCTTCTTACCAAAAAACAACTCTTGCTCGTAGGACTAGAAACTTCATGGGATTCAACTCCATTTCTGAATGGGAAACAAACACTAGCTTGCCTTACAAGAAACACACTCTGCTTTTGAGAAAAGAGCCCTCCTCTACTCTACTGTGTTTCCTATAGGGCCAGAACAGTGAGCTTGCTCAGAACAAAAGAACTGTGCTTCCTACACACACGGGCCATTTCTAGTTCAACTCTGCTTAGTAAACTGACAAGACAGTAGCTCCTCTTTAATCCAATACACTGTACTTGATTGGAACAGACGGAAGTGCTATTTGTAATGCGTATGGCATTATGAGCGCAATAGTGACTCTTCTTACCAAAAAATAACTCTACTCGTAGGACCAGAAACTGCATGTGATTCAAATTCATTTAGGACTGGGAAACAAAAGGTACCTTGCCTTACAAGAAACACACTCTGCTTTTGAGAAAAGAGCACTCTTCTACTCTAATGTGTTTCCTATGGGGTCTGAACAGTGAGCTTGTTCAGAACAAAAGAACTGTGCTTCCTATACACACGGGCCATATCTAGTTCAACTCTGCTTAGGAAACTGACAAGAACAGTAGCTCCTCATCAGTCCAATACACTGTACTTGATTGGAATAGACGCAAGTGCTATTTGTACTGTGTATGGCATTTGGAGCGCAATAGTGACTCTTCTTACCAAAAAATAACTCTACTCGTATGACAAGAAACTGCATGTGATTCAAAATCATTTAGGATTGGGAAACAAAAAACTAGCTCGCCTTACAAGAAACACACTCTGCTTTTGAGAAAAGAGCACTCTTCTTCTCTACTATGAGTCCTATGGGGTCCGAACAGTGAGCTTGCTCAGAACAGAAGAACTGTGCTTCCTACGCACACGGGCCATATCTAGTTCAACTCTGCTTAGGAAACTGACAAGAACAGTAGCGCATCTTCAGTCCAATACACTGTACTTGCTGGGAACAGACGCGAGTGCTATTTGCACTGTGTATGTCAACGGGAGCGCAATAGTGTCTTTCCTTACCAGAAAACAACTCTTGCTCGTAGGACCATAAACTGCATGTGATTCAATTCCATTTAGGACTGGGAAACAAACGTTGGCTCGCCTTACAAGAAACACACTCTGCTTTTGAGAAAAGAGCACTCTTCTACTCTACTGTGTTTCCTATTGGGCCAGTACAGTGAGCTTGCTCAGAACAAAAGAATTGTGCTTCCTACACAAATGGCCATATCCAGTTCAATTCTGCTTAGGAAACTGACAAGAACAGTAGCTCCTCTTCAGTCCAATACACTGTACTTGCTGTGAACAGATGCGAGTGCTATTTGCACTGTGTTTGGCAATGGGAGCGCAATAGTGACTTTCCTTACCAGAAAACAACTCTTGCGCATAGGACCAAAAACTGCATATGATTCAACTCCATTGAGGACTGAGAAACAAACACCAGCTCGCCTTACAAGAAACATACTCTTCTTTTGAGAAAAGAGCACTCTTCTACTCTACTGTGTTTCCTATAGGGCCAGAACAGTGAGCTTGCTCAGAACAAAAGAACTGTGCTTCCTGCACACATGGGCCATATCTAGTTCAACTCTCCTTAGGTAACTGACAAGAACAATAGAACTTCTTCAGTCCAATATACTGTACATGCTGGGAACAAATGCCAGTGCTATTTGCCCTGTGTATGACAATGGTAGCGCAATAGTGACTCTTCTTACCAGAAAATACTCTTGCTTGTAGGACCAGAAACTGCTTGTGATTCAAATCCATTTAGGACTGGGAAACAAACGTTAGCTCGCCTTGCAAGAAACACACTATGCTTTTGAGAAAGAGTACTCTTCTACTCTACTGTGTTTCCTATAGGGCCAGAACAGTGAGCTTGCTCAGAACAAAAGAACTGTGCTTCCTACGCACACGGGCCATATCTAGTGAAACTCTGCATCGGAAACTGACAAGAACAGTAGATCCTCTTCAGTCCAATACACTGTACTTCCTGGGAACAGACGCGAGTGCTATTTGCACTGTGTAGAGCAATGGGAACACAATAGTGACTCTTCTTACAAGAAAACAACTCTGGCTCTTAGGACCAGAAACTGCATGTGATTCAACTCCACTTAGGACTGAGAAACAAACGCTAGCTTGCCTTACAAGAAACGAGCTCTGCTTTTGAGAAAAGGACACACTTCTACTCTACTGTGTTTCCTATGGTGTCTGAACAGTGAGCTTGCTCAGAACAAAAGAACTGTGCTTCCTACACACAAGGGCCATATCTAGTTCAATTCTGCTTAGGAAACTGACAAGAACAGTAGATCCCCTTCAGTCCAATACACTGTACTTGCTGGGAACAGACGCCAGTGCTATTTGCACTGTGTATGACAATGGGAGCGCAATAGTGACTCTTCTTACCACAAAACAACTCTTGCTCCTAGGATCAGAAACTGCATGGGATTCAACTCCATTTAGGACTGGGAAACAAACGCTAGCTAGCCTTACAAGAAACACACTCTGCTTTTGAGAAAAGAGCACTCTTCTACTCTACTGTGTTTCCTATATGTCCAGAACAGTGAGCTTGCTCAGAACAAAAGAAATGTGCTTCATACACACACGGGCCATATCTAGTTCAACTCTGCTTAGGAAACTGACAAGAACAATAGATCCTCTTCAGTCCAATACACTGTACATGCTGGGAACAAATGCCAGTGCTATTTGCCCTGTGTATGACAATGCGAGCTCAATAGGGACTCTTCTTACCAGAAAACAACTCTTGCTTGTAGGACCAGAAACTGCATGTGATTCAACTCCATTTAGGTCTGGGAAGCAAACGCTATCTCACCTTACAGGAAACACACTCTGCTTTTGAGAAAAGAGCAATGTTTTTCCTATGGGGTCCGCACAGTGAGCTTGCTCAGAACAAAAGAACTGTGCTTCCTATACACACGGGAAATATCTAGTTCAACTCTGCTTAGGAAACTGACAAGAACAGTAGATCCTCTTCAGTCCAATACACTGTACATGCTGGGAACAGACGCCAGTGCTATTTGCCCTGTGTATGACAATGGGAGTGCAATAGTGACTCTTCTTACCAGAAAAAAACTCTTGCTCGGAGGACCAAAAACTGCATGTGATTCAACTCTATTTAGGACTGGGAAACAAACGCTAGCATGCCTTACAAGAAACACACTCTGCTTTTGAGAAAAGAGCACTCTTCTACTCTACTGTGTTTCCTATAGGGCCAGTACAGTGAGCTTGCTCAGAACAAAAGAACTGTGCTTCCTACACAAATGGCCATATCCAGTTCAATCCTGCATAGTAAACTGACAAGAACAGTAGCTCCTCTTCAGTCCAATACACTGTACTTGCTGGGAACAGATGCGAGTGCTATTTGCACTGTGTTTGGCAATGGGAGCGCAATAGTGACTTTCCTTACCAGAAAACAACTCTTGTGTGTAGGACCAAAAACTGCATGTGATTCAACTACATTTAGGACTGGGAAACAAACACCAGCTCGCCTTACAAGAAACATACTCTGCTTTTGAGAAAAGAGCACTCTTCTACTATACTGTGTTTCCTATAGGGCCAGAACAGTGAGCTTGCTCAGAACAAAAGAACTGTGCTTCCTGCACACACGGCCATATCTATTTCAACTCTGCTTAGGAAACTGACAAGAACAGTAGCTCCGCTTCTGTCCAATACACTGTACTTCCTGGGAACAGACGCGAGTGCTATTTGCACTGTGTAGAGCAATGGGACACAATAGTGACTCTTCTTACCAGAAAACAACTCTGGCTCTTAGGACCAGAAACTGCATGTGATTCAACTCCACTTAGGACTGAGAAACAAACGCTAGCTTGCCTTACAAGAAACGAGCTCTGCTTTTGAGAAAAGGGCACACTTCTACTCTACTGTGTTTCCTATGGGGTCCGAACAGTGAGCTTGCTCAGAACAAAAGAACTGTGCTTCCTACACACACGGGCCATATCTAGTTCAATTCTGCTTAGGAAACTGACAAGAACAGTAGATCCCCTTCAGTCCAATACACTGTACTTGCTGGGAACAGACGCCAGTGCTATTTGCACTGTGTATGACAATGGGAGCGCAATAGTGACTCTTCTTACCACAAAACAACTCTTGCTCCTAGGACCAGAAACTGCATGGGATTGAACTCCATTTAGGACTGGGAAACAAACGATATCTAGCCTTACAAGAAACACACTCTGCTTTTGAGAAAAGAGCACTCTTCTACTCTACTGTGTTTCCTATAGGGCCAGTACAGTGAGCTTGCTCAGAACAAAATAACTGTGCTTCCTACACAAATGGCCATATCCAGTTCAATTCTGCTTAGGAAACTGACAAGAACAGTAGCTCCTCTTCAGACCAATACACTGTACTTACTGGGAACAGATGCGAGTGCTATTTGCACTGTGTTTGGCAATGGGAGCGCAATAGTGACTTTCCTTACCAGAAAACAACTCTTGAACGTAGGACCAAAAACTGCATGTGATTCAACTCCATTTAGGACTGGGAAACAAACGCTAGCTCGGCTTACAAGAAACACACTCTGCTTTTGAGAAAAGAGCACTCTTCTACTCTACTGTGTTTCCTATAGGGCCAGAACAGTTAGCTTGCTCAGAACAAAAGAACTGTGCTTCCTGCACACACGGGCCATATCTAGTTCAACTCTGCTTAGGAAACTGACAAGAACAGTAGCTCCTCTTCAGTCCAATACACTGTACTTGCTGGGAATAGACGCGAGAGCTATTTGCACTGTGTACGGCATTGGGAGCACAATAGTGACTCTTTTTAACAGAAAACAACTCTTGCTCATAGGACCAGAAACTGCATGTGATTCAACTCCATTTAGGACTGGAAAACAAATGCTATCTCACCTTACAAAAAACACACTCTGCTTTTGAGAAAAGAGCACTCTTGTACTCTACTGTGTTTCCTATAGGGCCGGAACAGTGAGCTTTCTCAGAACAAAAGAACTGAGCTTCCTACACACACGGGCCATATATAGTTCAACTCTGCTTAGGAAACTGACGAGAACAGTAGCTCCTCTTCAGTCCAATACACTGTACTTGCTGGGAACAGATGCCAGTGCTATTTGCACTGTGTATGACAATGGGAGCAAATAGTGACTCTTCTTACCACAAAACAACTCTTGCTCCTAGGACCAGAAACTGCATGGGATTAAACTCCATTTAGGACTGGGAAACAAACGCTAGCTTGCCTTACAAAAAACACACTCTGCTTTTGAGAAAAGAGCACTCTTCTAATCTACTGTGTTTTCTATAGGGCCAGAACAGTGAGCTTGCTCAGAACAAAAGAAATGTGCTTCATCCACACACGGGCCATATCTAGTTCAATTCTGCTTAGCAAACTGGCAAGAACAGCAGCTCCTCTTAATTCCAATGCACTGTACTTGATTGGAACAGACGCAAGTGCTATTTATACTGTGTATGGCATTTGGAGCGCAATAGTGACTCTTCTTACCAAAAAGTAACTCTACTCGTAAGACCAGAAACTGCATGTGATTCAAATTCATTTAGGACTGGGAAACAAAAGCTAGCTCACCTTACAAGAAACATACTCTGCTTTTGAGAAAAGAGCACTCTTCTTCTCTACTATGTGTAGTATGGGGTCCGAAAAGTGAGCTTGCTCAGAACAAAAGAACTGTGCTTCCTACGCACACGGGCCATATCTAGTTCAACTCTGCTTAGGAAACTGACAAGAACAGTAGCTCCTCTTCAGTCCAATACACTGTATTTGCTGGGAACAGATGCAAGTGCTATTTGCACTGTGTTTGGCAATGTGAGCGCAATAGTGACTTTCCTTACCAGAAAACAACTCTTGCGCATAGGACCAAAAACTGCATGTGATTCAACTCCATTTAGGACTGGGAAACAAACACTAGCTCGCCTTACAAGAAACACACTCTGCTTTTGAGAAAAGAGCACTCTTTTACTCTACTGTGTTTCCAATAGGGCCAGAACAGTGAGCTTGCTCAGAATAAAAGAACTGTACTTCCTGCACACATGGCCATATCTAGTTCAATTCTGCTTAGAAACTGACAAGAGCAGTAGATCCTCTTCAGTGCAATACACTGTACATGATGGGAACAGAAGCCAGTGCTATTTGCCCTGTGTACGACAATGGAAGCAAAATAGTGACTCTTCTTACCAGAAAACAACTCTTGCTCGTAGGAACAGAAACTGCATGTGATTCAACTCCATCTAGGACTTGGAAACAAACACTAGCTCGCCTTACAAGAAACACACTCTGCTTTTGAGAAAAGAGCACTCTTCTACTCTACTGTGTTTCCTATAGGGCCAGAACAGTGAGCTTGCTCAGAACAAAAGAACTGTGCTGCCTACACACGGCCATATCTAGTTCAACTCTGCGGAGGAAACTGACAAGAACAATAGATCCTCTTCGGTCCAATACACTGAACAGGCTGGGAACAGACGCCAGTGCTATTTGCCCTGTGTATGACAATGCGAGCTCAATAGTGACTCTTCTTACCAGAAAACAACTCTTGCTTTTAGGACCAGAAACTGCATGTGATTCAACTCCATTTAGGTTGGGAAGCAAACGCTATCTCGCCTTACAAGAAACATACTCTGCTTTTGAGAAAAGAGCACTGTTCTACTCTACTGTGTTTCCTATAGGGCCAGAACAGTGAGCTTGCTCAGAAAAAAAGTACTGTGCTTCCTATACACACGGGACATATCTAGTTCAACTCTGCTTAGGAAACTGACAAGAACAGTAGCTCCTCTTCAGTCAAATACACTGTATTTGCTGGGAACAGAAGTGAGTGCTATTTGAGCTGTGTATGGCAAAAGGAGCGCAATAGTGACTTTCCTTACCAGAAAACAACTCTTGCTCGTATGACCAAAAACTGCATGTGATTCAACTCCATTTAGGACTGGGAAACAAACGCTAGCTCACCTTGCAAGGAACACACTCTGCTTTTGAGAAAAGAGCACTGTTCTACTCTACTGTGTTTCCTATAGGGCCAGAACAGTGAGATTGCTCAGAACAAAAGAACTGTGCTTCCTACACACATGGCCATATCTAGTACAATTCTGCTTAGGAAACTGAAAAGAACAGTAGATCCTCTTCAGTCCAATACACTGTACTTGCTGGCGACAGACGAGTGCTATTTGTACTGTGTACTGCAATGGGAGCACAAGAGTGACCCTTCTTACCAGAAAACAGCTCTGGCTCTTAGGACCAGAAACTGCATGTGATTCAACTCCACTTAGGACTGGGAAACAAACACTAGCTTGCCTCACAAGAAACACACTCTGCTTTTGAGAAAAGAGCCCTCCTCTACTCTTCAGTGTTTCCTATAGGGCCAGAACAGTGAGCTTGCTCAGAACAAAAAAACTGTGCTTCCTACACACACGGGCCATATCTAGTTCAACTCTGCTTAGGAAACTGACAACAACAGTAGCTCCACTTCAGTCCAATACACTGTACTTGCTGAGAACAGACGCGAGTGCTATTTGCACTGTGTATGGCAATGGGAGCTCAATAGTGACTTTCCTAACCAGAAAACAACTCTTGCTCGTAGGACCAAACAATGCATGTGATTCATCTCCATTTAGGACTGGGAAACAAAGGCTAGCTCGCCTCACAAGAAACACACTCTGCTTTTGAGAAAAGAGCACTCTTCTACTCTACTGTGTTTCCTATAGGGCCAGTACAGTGAGCTTGCTCAGAACAAAAGAACTGTGCTTCCTATACACATGGCCATATCCAGTTCAATTCTGCTTAGGAAACTGACAAGAACAGTAGCTCCTCTTCAGTCCAATACACTCTACATGCTGGGAACAGACGCTCGTGCTATTTGCCCTGTGTATGACAATGGGAGCCCAATAGTGTCTCTTCTTACCAGAAAACAACTCTTGCTCATAGGACCAGAAACTGCATGTGATTCAACTCCATTTAGGACTGGGAAACAAACGCTAGCTAGCCTTACAAGAAACACACTCTGCTTTTGAGAAAAGAGCACTCTTCTACTCTACTGTCTATCCTATAGCGCCAGAACAGTGAGCTTGCTCAGACCAAAGACCTGTGCTTCCTACTCACACGGGCCATATCTAGTTCAACTCTATATTGGAAACTGACAGGAACAGTAGATCCTCTTCAGTCCAATACACTGTACATGCTGGGAACAGACGCCAGTGCTATTTGCCCTGTGTATGACAATGGGAGCGCAACAGTGACTCTTCTTACCAGAAAACAACTCTTGCTCGTAGGACCAAAAACTGCACGTGATTCAACTCCATTTAGGACTGGATAAGAAACGCTAGCTCGCCTTACAAGAAACACACTCTGCTTTTGAGAAAAGAGCACTCTTGTACTCTACTGTGTTTCCTATAGGGCCAGAACAGTGAGCTTGCTCAGAACGAAAGAACTGTGCTTCCTAACCACACGGCCATATCTAGTTCAATTCTGTTTAGAAAACTGACAAGAACAGTAGATCCTCTTCAGTCCAATACACTGTACATGCTGGGAACAGACGCCAGTGCTTTTTGCACTGTGTACAGCAATGGGAGCGCAATAGTGACTCTTCTTACCAGAAAACAACTCTTGCTCCTAGGAACAGAAACTGCATGTGATTCAACTCCATTTAGGACTGGGAAACAAACGCTAGCTCGCCTTACAAGAAACACACTCTGCCTTTGAGAAAAGAGCACTCTTCTACTCTACTGTTTTTCCTATAGTGCCAGTACAGTGAGCTTGCTCAGAACAAAAGTACTGTGCTTCCTATAAACATGGCCATATCAAGTTCAATTCTGCTTAGGAAACTGACAAGAACAGTAGCTCCTCTTCAGTCCAATACACTGTACTTGCTGCGAACAGACGCGAGTACTATTTGCACTGTGTACAGTAATAGGAGCACAATAGTGACTTTTCTTTTTTTTTTTTTTTTTTTTTTTTGGTTTTTCGAGACAGGGTTTCTCTGTGTAGCTTTGCGCCTTTCCTGGAACTCGCTTTGGAGACCAGGCTGGCCTCGAACTCACAGAGATCCGCCTGGCTCTGCCTCCCGAGTGCTGGGATTAAAGGCGTGCGCCACCACCGCCCGGCAATAGTGACTTTTCTTACCAGAAAACAACTTTTGCTCTTAGGACCAGAAACTGCATGTGATTCAACTCCATTTAGGACTGGGAAACAAATGCTAGCTCGCCTTACAATAAACACACTCTGCTTTTGAGAAAAGAGAACTCTTCTACTCTACTGTGTTTTCTATGGGGTCCTAACAGTGAGCTTGCTGAGAACAAAAGAACTGTGCTTCCTACACACACGGGCCATATCTAGTTCAATTCTGCTTAGGAAACTGACGAGAATAGTAGCTCCTCTTCAGTCTAATACACTGTACTTGCTGGGAACAGACGCGAGTGCTATTTGCACTGTGTATGGCAAAGGGAGCACAATAGTGACTCTTCTTACCAGAAAACAACTCATGCTCGTAGGACTAGAAACTTCATGGGATTCAACTCCATTTCTGAATGGGAAACAAACACTAGCTTGCCTTACAAGAAACACACTCTGCTTTTGAGAAAAGAGCCCTCCTCTACTCTACTGTGTTTCCTATAGGGCCAGAACAGTGAGCTTGCTCAGAACAAAAGAACTGTGCTTCCTACACACACGGGCCATATCTAGTTCAACTCTGCTTAGGAAATTGACAACAACAGTAGCTCCACTTTAGTCCAATACACTGTACTTGCTGGGAACAGACGCGAGTGCTCTTTGCACTGTATATGGCAATGGGAGCACAATAGTGACTTTCCTTACCAGAAAACAACTTTTGCTAGTAGGACCAAAAACTGCATGTGATTCAACTCCATTTAGGACTGAAAAACAAACGCTAGCTCGCCTTACAAGAAACACACTCTGCTTTTGAGAAAAGAGCACTCTTCTACTCTACTGTGTTTCCTATAGGGCCAGTACAGTGAGCTTGCTCAGAACAAAAGAACTGTGCTTCCTATACACATGGCCATATCCAATTCAATTCTGCTTAGGAAACTGACAAGAACAGTAGCTCCTCTTCAGTCCAATACACTCTACATGCTGGGAACAGACGCCCGTTCTATTTGCCCTGTGCATGACAATGGGAGCACAATAGTGTCTCTTCTTACCAGAAAACAACTCTTGCTCATAGGACCACAAACTGCATGTGATTCAACTCCATTTAGGACTGGGAAACAAACGCTAGCTAGCCTTACAAGAAACACACTCTGCTTTTGAGAAAAGAGCACTCTTCTACTCTACTGTCTTTCCTATAGCGCCAGAACAGTGAGCTTGCTCAGAACAAAAGAACTGTGCTTCCTACACACACAGGCAATATCTAGTTCAACTCTGCATAGGAAACTGACGAGAACAGTAGCTCCTTTTCAGTCCAATACATTGTACTTGCTGAGAACAGATGCGAGTGCTATTTGCACTGTGTATGGAAATGGGAGCACAATAGTGACTCTTCTTACCAAAAAACAACTCTTGCTCGTAGGACTAGAAACTTCATGGGATTCAACTCCATTTCTGAATGGGAAACAAACACTAGCTTGCCTTACAAGAAACACACTCTGCTTTTGAGAAAAGAGCCCTCCTCTACTCTACTGTGTTTCCTATAGGGCCAGAACAGTGAGCTTGCTCAGAACAAAAGAACTGTGCTTCCTACACACACGGGCCATTTCTAGTTCAACTCTGCTTAGTAAACTGACAAGACAGTAGCTCCTCTTCAATCCAATACACTGTACTTGATTGGAACAGACGGAAGTGCTATTTGTAATGCGTATGGCATTATGAGCGCAATAGTGACTCTTCTTACCAAAAAATAACTCTACTCGTAGGACCAGAAACTGCATGTGATTCAAATTCATTTAGGACTGGGAAACAAAAGGTACCTTGCCTTACAAGAAACACACTCTGCTTTTGAGAAAAGAGCACTCTTCTACTCTAATGTGTTTCCTATGGGGTCTGAACAGTGAGTTTGTTCAGAACAAAAGAACTGTGCTTCCTATACACACGGGCCATATCTAGTTCAACTCTGCTTAGGAAACTGACAAGAACAGTAGCTCCTCATCAGTCCAATACACTGTACTTGATTGGAATAGACGCAAGTGCTATTTGTACTGTGTATGGCATTTGGAGCGCAATAGTGACTCTTCTTACCAAAAAATAACTCTACTCGTATGACAAGAAACTGCATGTGATTCAAAATCATTTAGGACTGGGAAACAAAAAACTAGCTCGCCTTACAAGAAACACACTCTGCTTTTGAGAAAAGAGCACTCTTCTTCTCTACTATGAGTCCTATGGGGTCCGAACAGTGAGCTTGCTCAGAACAAAAGAACTGTGCTTCCTACGCACACGGGCCATATCTAGTTCAACTCTGCTTAGGAAACTGACAAGAACAGTAGCGCATCTTCAGTCCAATACACTGTACTTGCTGGGAACAGACGCGAGTGCTATTTGCACTGTGTATGTCAACGGGAGCGCAATAGTGTCTTTCCTTACCAGAAAACAACTCTTGCTCGTAGGACCATAAACTGCATGTGATTCAGTTCCATTTAGGACTGGGAAACAAACGTTGGCTCGCCTTACAAGAAACACACTCTGCTTTTGAGAAAAGAGCACTCTTCTACTCTACTGTGTTTCCTATTGGGCCAGTACAGTGAGCTTGCTCAGAACAAAAGAATTGTGCTTCCTACACAAATGGCCATATCCAGTTCAATTCTGCTTAGGAAACTGACAAGAACAGTAGCTCCTCTTCAGTCCAATACACTGTACTTGCTGTGAACAGATGCGAGTGCTATTTGCACTGTGTTTGGCAATGGGAGCACAATAGTGACTTTCCTTACCAGAAAACAACTCTTGCGCATAGGACCAAAAACTGCATATGATTCAACTCCATTGAGGACTGAGAAACAAACACCAGCTCGCCTTACAAGAAACATACTCTTCTTTTGAGAAAAGAGCACTCTTCTACTCTACTGTGTTTCCTAAAGGGCCAGAACAGTGAGCTTGCTCAGAACAAAAGAACTGTGCTTCCTGCACACATGGGCCATATCTAGTTCAACTCTCCTTAGGTAACTGACAAGAACAATAGAACTTCTTCAGTCCAATATACTGTACATGCTGGGAACAAATGCCAGTGCTATTTGCCCTGTGTATGACAATGGTAGCGCAATAGTGACTCTTCTTACCAGAAAATACTCTTGCTTGTAGGACCAGAAACTGCTTGTGATTCAAATCCATTTAGGCCTGGGAAACAAACGTTAGCTCGCCTTGCAAGAAACACACTATGCTTTTGAGAAAGAGTACTCTTCTACTCTACTGTGTTTCCTATAGGGCCAGAACAGTGAGCTTGCTCAGAACAAAAGAACTGTGCTTCCTACGCACACGGGCCATATCTAGTGAAACTCTGCATCGGAAACTGACAAGAACAGTAGATCCTCTTCAGTCCAATACACTGTACTTCCTGGGAACAGACGCGAGTGCTATTTGCACTGTGTAGAGCAATGGGAACACAATAGTGACTCTTCTTACAAGAAAACAACTCTGGCTCTTAGGACCAGAAACTGCATGTGATTCAACTCCACTTAGGACTGAGAAACAAACGCTAGCTTGCCTTACAAGAAACGAGCTCTGCTTTTGAGAAAAGGACACACTTCTACTCTACTGTGTTTCCTATGGTGTCTGAACAGTGAGCTTGCTCAGAACAAAAGAACTGTGCTTCCTACACACAAGGGCCATATCTAGTTCAATTCTGCTTAGGAAACTGACAAGAACAGTAGATCCCCTTCAGTCCAATACACTGTACTTGCTGGGAACAGACGCCAGTGCTATTTGCACTGTGTATGACAATGGGAGCGCAATAGTGACTCTTCTTACCACAAAACAACTCTTGCTCCTAGGATCAGAAACTGCATGGGATTCAACTCCATTTAGGACTGGGAAACAAACGCTAGCTAGCCTTACAAGAAACACACTCTGCTTTTGAGAAAAGAGCACTCTTCTACTCTACTGTGTTTCCTATATGTCCAGAACAGTGAGCTTGCTCAGAACAAAAGAAATGTGCTTCATACACACACGGGCCATATCTAGTTCAACTCTGCTTAGGAAACTGACAAGAACAATAGATCCTCTTCAGTCCAATACACTGTACATGCTGGGAACAAATGCCAGTGCTATTTGCCCTGTGTATGACAATGCGAGCTCAATAGGGACTCTTCTTACCAGAAAACAACTCTTGCTTGTAGGACCAGAAACTGCATGTGATTCAACTCCATTTAGGTCTGGGAAGCAAACGCTATCTCACCTTACAGGAAACACACTCTGCTTTTGAGAAAAGAGCAATGTTTTTCCTATGGGGTCCGCACAGTGAGCTTGCTCAGAACAAAAGAACTGTGCTTCCTATACACACGGGAAATATCTAGTTCAACTCTGCTTAGGAAACTGACAAGAACAGTAGATCCTCTTCAGTCCAATACACTGTACATGCTGGGAACAGACGCCAGTGCTATTTGCCCTGTGTATGACAATGGGAGTGCAATAGTGACTCTTCTTACCAGAAAAAAACTCTTGCTCGGAGGACCAAAAACTGCATGTGATTCAACTCTATTTAGGACTGGGAAACAAACGCTAGCATGCCTTACAAGAAACACACTCTGCTTTTGAGAAAAGAGCACTCTTCTACTCTACTGTGTTTCCTATTGGGCCAGTACAGTGAGCTTGCTCAGAACAAAAGAACTGTGCTTCCTACACAAATGGCCATATCCAGTTCAATCCTGCATAGGAAACTGACAAGAACAGTAGCTCCTCTTCAGTCCAATACACTGTACTTGCTGGGAACAGATGCGAGTGCTATTTGCACTGTGTTTGGCAATGGGAGCGCAATAGTGACTTTCCTTACCAGAAAACAACTCTTGTGTGTAGGACCAAAAACTGCATGTGATTCAACTACATTTAGGACTGGGAAACAAATGCTATCTTGCCTTACAAGAAACACACATCTGCTTTTGAGAAATGAGCACTCTTGTACTCTACTGTGTTTCCTATAGGGCCAGAACAGTGAGCTTACTCAGAACAAAAGAACTGTGCCTCCTACACACACGGGCCATATCTAGTTCAACTCTGCTTAGGAAACTGACGAGAACCGTAGCTCCTCTTCAGTCCAATACACTGTACTTGCTGGGAACAGACGCGAGTGCTATTTGCACTGTGTACAGCATTGGGAACACAATAGTGACTCTTCTTACCAGAAAACAACTCTGTATCTTAGGACCAGAAACTGCATGTGATTCAACTCCACTTAGGTCTGGGAAACAAACGCTAGCTTGCCTTACAAGAAACGAGCTCTGCTTTTGAGAAAAGGGCACACTTCTACTCTACTGTGTTTCCTATGAGGTCCGAACAGTGAGCTTTTCAGAACAAAAGAACTGTGCTTCCTACACACACGTGCCATATCTAGTTCAATTCTGCTTAGGAAACTGACAAGAACAGTAGATCCCGTTCAGTCCAATAAAGTGTACTTGCTGAGAACAGACGCCAGTGCTATTTGCACTGTGTATGACAATGGGAGCGCAATAGTGACTCTTCTTACCACAAAACAACTCTTGCTCCTAGGACCAGAAACTGCATGGGATTCAACTCCATTTAGGACTGGGTAACAAACGCTAGCTAGCCTTACAAGAAACAAACTCTGCTTTTGAGAAAAGAGCACTCTTGTACTCTACTGTGTTTCCTATAGGGCCAGAACAGTGAGCTTGCTCAGAACAAAAGAAATGTGCTTCATACACACACGGGGCATATCTTGTTCAACTCTGCTTAGGAAAATGACAAGAACAATAGATCTTCTTCAGTCCAATACACTGTACATGCTGGGAACAAATGCCAGTGCTATTTGCCCTGTGTATGACAATGGTAGCGCAATAGTGACTCTTCTTACCAGAAAATACTCTTGCTTGTAGGACCAGAAACTACATGTGATTCAACTCCATTTAGGACTGGGAAAGAAACGCTAGCTCGCCTTACAAGAAACACACTCTGCTTTTGAGAAAAGAGTACTCTTCTACTCTACTGTTTTTCCTATAGGGCCAGAACAGTAAGCTTGCTCAGAACAAAAGAAATGTGCTTCCTAAACACAGGGGCCATATCTAGTTCAACTCTTCATCGGAAACTGACAAGAACAGTAGATCCTCTTCAATCCAATACACTGTACATGCTGGGAACAGACGCCAGTGCTATTTGCCCTGTGTAGGACAATGGGAGCGAAATAGTGACTCTTCTTATCAGAAAACAACTCTTGATCGTAGTACCAGAAACAGCATGTGATTCAACTCCATTTAGGTCTGGGAAGCAAACGCTAGCTCGCCTTACAAGAAACACACTCTGCTTTTGAGAAAAGAGCACTCTTCTACTCTATTGTGTTTCCTATGGGGTCCGAACAGTGAGCTTGCTCAGAACAAATGAACTGTGCTTCCTATACACACGGGCCATATCTAGTTCAACTCTGCTTAGGAAACTGACAAGAACAGTAGATCCTCTTCAGTCCAATACACTGTACTTGATTGGAACAGACGCAAGTGCTCTTTGTACTGTGTATGGCATTGGGAGCGCAATAGTGACTCTTCTTACCAAAAAATAACTCTACTCGTATGACCAGAAACTGCATGTGATTCAAATTCATTTAGGAGTGGGAAACAAAAGCTAGCTCGCCTTACAAGAAATACACTCTGCTTTTGAGAAAAGAGCACTCTTCTTCTCTACTATGTGTCCTATGGTGTCCGAACAGTGAGCTTGCTCAGAACAAAAGAACTGTGCTTCCTACGCACACGGGCCATATCTAGTTCAACTCTGCTTAGGAAATTGACAAGAACAGTAGCTCCTCTTCAGTCCAATACACTGTACTTGCTGGGAACAGACGCGAGTGCTATTTGCACTGTGTATGACTGTGGGAGCGCAATAGTGACTTTCCTTACCAGAAAACAAGTCTTGCTGGTAGGACCAAAAACTGCATGTGATTCAACTCCATTTAGGACTGGGAAACAAACGCTGGCTCGCCTTACAAGAAACACACTCTGCTTTTGAGAAAAGAGCACTCTTCTACTCTACTGTGTTTCCTATAGGGCCAGAACAGTGAGCTTGCTCAGAACAAAAGAACTGTGCTTCCTGCACACACGGCCATATCTAGTTCAACTCTGCTTAGGAAAATGACAAGAACAGTAGCTCCTCTTCAGTCCAATACACTGTACTTCCTGGGAACAGACGCGAGTGCTATTTGCACTGTGTACAGCAATGGGAACACAATAGTGACTCTTCTTACCAGAAAACAACTCTGGCTCTTAGGACCAGAAACTGCATGTGCTTCAACTCCACTTAGGACTGAGAAACAAACGCTAGCTTGCCTTACAAGAAACGAGCTCTGCTTTTGAGAAAAGGGCACACTTCTACTCTACTGTGTTTCCTATGGGGTCCGAACAGTGAGCTTGCTCAGAACAAAAGAACTGTGCTTCCTACACACACGGGCCATATCTAGTTCAATTCTGCTTAGAAAACTGACAAGAACAGTAGATCCCCTTCAGTCCAATACACTGTACTTGCTGGGAACAGACGCCAGTGCTATTAGCACTGTGTATGACAATGGGAGCACAACAGTGACTCTTCTTACCACAAAACAACTCTTGCTCCTAGGACCAGAAACTGCATGGGATTCAACTCCATTTAGGACTGGGAAACAAACGCTAGCTAGCCTTACAAGAAACACACTCTGCTTTTGAGAAAAGAGCACTCTTCTACTCTACTGTGTTTCCTAGGGGGCCAGAACAGTGAGCTTGCTCAGAACAAAAGAAATGTCTTCATACACACACGGGCCATATCTAGTTCAACTCTGCTTAGGAACCTGACAAGAACAATAGATCCTCTTCAGTCCAATGCACTGTACATGCTGGGAACAAATGCCAGTGCTATTTGCCCTGTGTATGACAATGCGAGCTCAATAGTGACTCTTCTTACCAGAAAACAACTCTTGCTTGTAGGACCAGAAACTGCATGTGATTCAACTCCATTTAGGAATGGGAAGCAAACGCTATCTCGCCTTACAAGAAACACACTCTGCTTTTGAGAAAAGAGCAATGTGTTTCCTATGGGGTTCGCACAGTGAGCTTGCTCAGAACAAAAGAACTGTGCTTCCTATACACACGGGACATATCTAGTTCAACTTGCTTAGGAAACTGACAAGAACAGTAGCTCCTCTTCAGTCCAATACACTGTACTTGCTGGGAACAGACGCGAGTGCTATTTGCACTGTGTACGTCATTGGGACCGCAATAGTGACTCTTTTTACCAGAAAACAACTCTTGTTCGTAGGACCAGAAACTGCATGTGATTCAACTCCATTTAGGACTGGAAAACAAATGCTATCTCACCTTACAAAAAACACACTCTGCTTTTGAGAAAAGAGCACTCTTGTACTCTACTGTGTTTCCTATAGGGCCAGAACACTGAGCTTTCTCAGAACAAAGAACTGAGCTTCCTACACACACGGGCCATATATAGTTCAACTCTGCTTAGGAAACTGACTAGAACAGTAGCTCCTCTTCAGTCCAATACACTGTACTTGCTGGGAACAGTTGCCAGTGCTATTTGCACTGTGTATGACAATGGGAGCGCAATAGTGACTCTTCTTACCACAAAACAACTCTTGCTCCTAGGACCAGAAACTGCATGGGATTCAACTCCATTTCTGACTGGGAAACAAACGCTAGCTTGCCTTACAAGAAACACACTCTGCTTTTGAGCAAAGAGCACTCTTCTTCTCTACTGTGTTTCCTATAGGGCCAGAACAGTGAGCTTGCTCAGAACAAAAGAAATGTGCTTCATACACACAGGAGCCATATCTAGTTCAATTTTGCTTAGGAAACTGGCAAGAACAGCAGCTCCTCTTCAGTCCAATACACTGTACTTGATTGGAACAGACGCAAGTGCTATTTGTACTGTGTATGCCATTGGGAGCGCAATAGTGACTCTTCTTACCAAAAAAATAACTCTACTCGTAGGACCAGAAACTACATGTGATTCAAATTTATTTAGGACTGGGAAACAAAAGCTAGCTCACCTTACAAGAAACATACTCTGCTTTTGAGAAAAGAGCACTCTTCTTCTCTACTATGTGTCCTATGGGGTCCGAACAGTGAGCTTGCTCAGAAGAAAAGAACTGTGCTTCCTACGCACACGGACCATATCTAGTTCAACTCTGCTTAGGAAACTGACAAGAACAGTAGCTCCTCTTCAGTCCAATACACTGTATTTCCTGGGAACAGATGCAAGTGCTATTTGCACTGTGTTTGGCAATGGGAGCGCAATAGTGACTTTCCTTACCAGAAAACAACTCTTGCGCGTAGGACCAAAAACTGCATGTGATTCAACTCCATTTAGGACTGGGAAACAAACACTAGCTCGCCTTACAAGAAACACACTCTGCTTTTGAGAAAAGAGCACTCTTCTACTCTCCTGAGTTTCCTATTAGGCCAGAACAGTGAGCTTGCTCAGAAGAAAAGAACTGTACTTCCTGCACACATGGCCATATCTAGTTCAATTCTGTTTAGTAAATTGACAAGAGCAGTAGATCCTCTTCAGTGCAATACACTGTACATGCTGGGAACAGAAGCCAGTGCTATTTGCCCTGTGTATGACAATGGAAGCAAAATAGTGACTCTTCTTACCAGAAAACAACTCTTGCTCGTAGGAACAGAAACTGCATGTGATTCAACTCCATCTAGGACTTGGAAACAAACACTAGCTCGCCTTACAAGAAACACACTCTACTTTTGAGAAAAGAGCACTCTGCTACTCTACTGTGTTTCCTATAGGGCCAGAACAGTGAGCTTGCTCAGAACAAAAGAACTGTGCTGCCTACACACACGGGCCATATCTAGTTCAACTCTGCGGAGGAAACTGACAAGAACAATAGATCCTCTCAGTCCAATACACTGCACAGGCTGGGAACAGATGCCAGTGCTATTTGCCCTGTGTATGACAATGCGAGCTCAATAGTGACTCTTCTTACCAGAAAACAACTCTTGCTTTTAGGACCAGAAACTGCATGTGATTCAATTCCATTTAGGTCTGGGAAGCAAACGCTATCTTGCCTTACAAGAAACACACTCTGCTTTGAGAAAAGAGCAATGTGTTTCCTATGGGGTCCACACAGTGTGCTTGCTCAGAAAAAAAGTACTGTGCTTCCTATACACACGAGACATATCTAGTTCAACTCTGCTTAGGAAGCTGACAAGAACAGTAGCTCCTCTTCAGTCCAATACACTGTACTTGCTGGGAACAGAAGTGAGTGCTATTTCAGCTGTGTATGGCAAAGGGAGCGCAATAGTGACTTTCCTTACCAGAAAACAACTCTTGCTCGTATGACCAAAAACTGCATGTGATTCAACTCCATTTAGGACTGGGAAACAAACGCTAGCTCACCTTGCAAGAAACACACTCTGCTTTTGAGAAAAGAGCACTGTTCAACTCTACTGTGTTTCCTATGGGGTCCGAACAGTGAGCTTGCTCAGAACAAAAGAACTGTGCTTCCTACACACATGGCCATATCTAGTACAATTCTGCTTAGGAAACTGAAAAGAACAGTAGATCCTCTTCAGTCCAATACACTGTACATGCTGGGTACAGACGCCAGTGCTATTTGCCCTGTGTATGACAATGGGAGGGCAATAGTGACTCTTCTTACCAGAAAACAACTCTTGCTTTTAGGACCAGAAACTGCACGTGATTCAACTCCATTTAGGACTGGGAAACAAATGCTAGCTCGCCTTACAAGAAACACACTCTGCTTTTTAGAAAAGAGCACAATTCTACTCTACTGTATTTCCTATAGGGCCAGAACAGTGAGCTTGCTCAGAACAATAGAACTGTGCTTCCTGCACACACGGGCCATATCTAGTTCAACTCTGCATCATAAACTGGCAAGAACAGCAGCTCCTCTTCAGTACAATACACTGTACATGCTGGGAACAGACGCCAGTGCTATTTGCCCTGTGTATGACAATGGGAGCAAAATAGTGACTCTTCTTACCAGAAAACTACTCTTGATTGTAGGACCAGAAACTGCATGTGATTCAACTCCTTTTAGGTCTGGGAAGCAAATGCTAGCTCGCCCTCCAAGAAACACACTCTGCTTTTGAGAAAAGAGCACTCTTCTACTCTACTGTGTTTCCTATGGGGTCCGAACAGTGAGCTTGCTCAGAACAAAAGAACTGTGCTTCCTATACACACGGGCCATATCTAGTACAACTCTGCTTAGGAAACTGACAAGAACAGTAGCTCCTCTTCAGTCCAATACACTGTACTTGATTGGAACAGTCCCAAGTGCTATTTGTACAGTGTATGGTTTTGTGAGCACAATAGTGACTCTTCTTACCAAAAAATAACTCTACTCTTAGGACCAGAAACTGCATGTGATTCAAATTCATTTAGGACTGGGAAACAAAAGCTAGCTCGCCTTACAAGAAATACACTCTGCTTTTGAGAAAAGAGCACTCTTCTTCTCTACAATGTGTCCTATGGGGTCTGAAGAGTGAGCTAGCTCAGAACAAAAGAACTGTGCTTCCTACGCACACGGGCCATATCTAGTTCAACTCTGCTTAGGAAACTCACAAGAACAGTAGCTCCTCTTCAGTCCAATAAACTGTACTTGCTGGGAACAGACGCGAGTGCTATTTGCACTGTGTATGTCAACGGGAGCGCAATAGTGACTTTCCTTAAAAGAAAACAACTCTTGCTCGTAGGACCAAAAACTGCATGTGATTCAACTCCATTTATGACTGGGAAACAAACGCTGGCTCGCCTTACAAGAAACACACTCTGCTTTTGAGAAAAGAGCACTCTTCTACTCTACTGTGTTTCCTATAGGGCCAGTACAGTGAGCTTGCTCAGAACAAAAGAACTGTGCTTCCTACACAAATGGCCATATCCAGTTCAATTCTGCTTAGGAAACTGACAAAAACAGTAGCTCCTCCTCAGTCCAATACACTGTACTTGCTGGGAACAGACGTGACAGCTATTTGCACTGTGTTTGGCAATGGGAGCGCAATAGTGACTTTCCTTACCAGAAAACAACTCTTGCTCGTAGGACCAGAAACTGCATGTGATTCAACTCCATTTAGGACTGGGAAACAAATGCTATCTCGCCTTACAAGAAACACACTCTGCTTTTGAGAAAAGAGCACACTTGTACTCTACTGTTTTTCCTATATGGCTAGAACAGTGAGCTTGCTCAAAACAAAAGAGATGTGCTTCATACACACACGGTCCATATCTAGTTCAATTCTGCTTAGGAAACTAACAAGAACAGTAGCTCCTCTTCAGTCCAATACACTGTACTTGCTGGAAACAGACGCGAGTGCTATTTGCACTGTGTATGTCAACGGGGGCACAATAGTGACTTTAGTTACCAGAAAACAACTCTTGCTCGTAGGACCAAAAACTGCATGGGATTCAACTCCATTTAGGACTGGGAAACAAACGCTAGCTCGCCTTACAAGAAACACACTCTGCTTTTGAGAAAAGAGCACTCTTGTACTCTACTGTGTTTCCTATAGGGCCAGAACAGTGAGCTTGCTCAGAATAAAAGTGATGTGCTTCATACACACACGGGCCATGTCTAGTTCAATTCCTCTTCAGTCCAATACACTGTACCTGCTGGAAACAGACGCGAGTGCTATTTGCACTGTGTATGTCAACGGGAGCGCAATAGTGACTTTCCTTACCAGAAAACAACTCTTGCTTGTAGGACCAGAAACTGCATGGGATTCAACTCCATTTAGGACTGGGAAACAAATGCTATCTCGCCTTACAAGAAACACACTCTGCTTTTGAGAAAAGAGCACTCCTCTACTCTACTGTGTTTTCTATGGTGTCCTAACAGAGAGCTTGCTGAGAACAAAAGAACTGTGCTTCCTACACACGGGCCATATATAGTTCAATTCTGCTTAGGAAACTGACGGGAACCGTAGCTCCTCTTCAGTCTAATACACTGTACTTGCTGGGAACAGACGCGAGTGCTATTTGCACTGTGTATGGCAAAGGGAGCACAATAGTGACTCTTCTTACCAGAAAACAACTCTTGCTCGTAGGACTAGAAACTTCATGGGATTCAACTCCATTTCTGAATGGGAAACAAACACTAGCTTGCCTTACAAGAAACACACTCTGATTTGAGAAAAGAGCCCTCCTCTACTCTTCTGTGTTTCCTATAGGGCCAGAACAGTGAGCTTGCTCAGAACAAAAGAACTGTGCTTTCTACACACACGGGCCATGTCTAGTTCAACTTTGCTTAGGAAACTGACAACAACAGTAGCTCCACTTCAGTCCAATACACTGTACTTGCTGGGAACAGACGCGAGTGCTATTTGCACTGTGTATGGCAATGGGAGCGCAATAGTGACTTTCCTTACCAGAAAACAACTCTTGCCCGTAGGACCTATAACTGCATGTGATTCAACTCCATTTGGGACTGGGAAACAAACGCTAGCTCGCTTTACAAGAAACACAGTCTGCTTTTGAGAAAAGAGCACTCTTCTACTCTACTGTGTTTCCTATAGGGCCAGTACAGTGAGCTTGCTCAGAACAAAAAAACTGTGCTTCCTATACACATGGCCATATCCAGTTCAATTCTGCTTAGGAAACTGACAAGAACAGTAGCTCCTCTTCAGTCCAATACACTCTACATGCTGGGAACAGACGCCCATGCTATTTGCCCTGTGTATGACAATGGGAGCACAATAGTGTCCCCTATTACCAGAAAACAACTCTTGCTCATAGGATCAGAAACTGCATGTGATTCAACTCCATTTAGGACTGGGAAACAAACGCTAGCTAGCCTTACAAGAAACACACTCTGCTTTTGAGAAAAGAGCACTCTTCTACTCTTCTGTCTTTTCTATAGCGCCAGAACAGTGAGCTTGCTCAGAACAAAAGAACTGTGCTTCCTATACACACAGGCAATATCTAGTTCAACTCTGCATAGGAAACTGACGAGAACAGTAGCTCCTTTTCAGTCCAATACACTGTACTTGCTGGGAACAGATGTGAGTGCTATTTGCACTGTGTATGGAAATGAGAGCACAATAGTGACTTTCCTTACCAGAAAACAACTCTTGCTCGTAGGAGAAAAACTGCATGTGATTCAATTCCATTTACGACTGGGAAACAGACGCTAGCCTCGCCTTACAAGAAACACAATCTGCTTTTGAGAAAAGAGCACTCTTCTACTCTTCTGTTTTTCCTATAGGGCCAATACAGTGAGCTTGCTCAGAACAAAAGAACTGTGCATCCTACACACACGGGCCATATCTAGTTCAATTCTGCTTAGGAAACTGACAAGAACAGTAGATCATCTTCAGTCCAATACACTGTACTTGCTGAAAACAGACGTCAGTGCTATTTGCACTGTGTATGACAATGGGAGCACAATAGTGACTTTTCTTACCAGAAAACAACTCTTGCTCGTAGGACCAGAATCTGCATGGGATTAAACTCCATTTAGGACTGGGAAACAATCACTAGCTCGTCTTACAAGAAAGACACTCTGCTTTTGAGAAAAGAGCACTCTTTTACTCTACTATGTTTTATATAGCACCAGGACAGTTAGCTTGCTCAGAACAAAAGAACTGTGCTTCCTACACACACGGCCCTATCTAGTTCAATTCGGCTCAGTAAACTGAGAAGAACAGTAGATCCTCTTCAGTCCAATACACTGTACATGCTGGGAACAGACGCCAGTGCTATTTGCACTGTGTACGACAAAGGGAGCCCAATAGTAACTCTTCTTACCAGAATACAACTCTTGATCGTAGGACCAGAAACTGCATGTGATTCAACTCCATTTAGGACTGGGAAACACATGCTAGCTTGCCTTACGAGAAACACACTCTGCTTTTGAGAAAAGAGCACTCCTTTACTCTACTGTGTCTCCTATAGGGCCAGAACAGTGAGCTTGCTCAGAACAAAAGATCTGTGCTTCCTACACATACGGGCCATATCTAGTTCAACTCTGCTTCGGAAACTGACGAGAACAGTAGCTCCTCTTCACTCCAATGCACTGTACTTGCTGAGAACAGACGCGAGTGCTATTTGCACTGTGTACAGTAATCGGAGCACAATAGTGACTTTTCTTACCAGAAAAAAACTTTTGCTCTTAGGACCAGAAACTGCATGTGATTCAACTGCATATAGGACTGGGAAAAAGAGGCTTACTCGCCATACAAGAAACACACTCTGCTTTTGAGAAAAGAGCACTCTTCTAATCTACTGTGTTTCCTATGGGGTCCGAACAGTGAGCTTGCTCAGAACAATAGAACTGTGCTTCCTACACACATGGGCCATATCTAGTTCAATTCTGCTTAGGAAACTGAAAAGAACAGTAGCTCCTCTATAGTCCAATACACTGTACTTGTTGGGAACAGACGCGAGTGCTATTTGCACTGTGTATGTCAATGGGAGCACAACAGTGACTTTCCTTACCAGAAAACCACTCTTGTTCATAGGACCAAAAACTGCATGTGATTCAACTCCATTTAGGACTGGGAAACAAACGGTAGCTCGCCTTACAATAAACACACTCTGCTTTTGAGAAAAGAGCACTCTTCTACTCTACTGTGTTTCCTATAGGGCCAGTACAGTGAGCTTGCTCAGAACAAAAGAACTGTGCTTCCTACACAAATGGCCATATCCAGTTCAATTCTGCTTAGGAAACTGACAAGAAGAGTAGCTCCTCTTCAGTCCAATACACTATACTTGCTGGGAACAGATGCGAGTGCTATTTGCACGGTGTATGGCAATGGGAGCGCAATAGTGACTTTCCTTACCAGAAAACAACTCTTGCTCGTAGGACCAAAAACTGTATGTGATTCAACTCCATTTAGGACTGGGAAACAAAGGCTAGCTCGCCTTACAAGAAACAGACTCTGCTTTTGAGAAAAGAGCACTCTTCTACTCTACTGTGTTTCCTATAGGGCCAGAACAGTGAGCTTGCTCAGAACAAAAGAACTGTGCTTTTTAAACACACGGCCATATCTACTTCAATTCTGTTTAGTGAACTGACAAGAACAGTAGATCCTCTTCAGTCCAATACACTGTACATGCTGGGAACAGACGCCAGTGCTTATTGCACTGTGTACAGCAATGGGAGCGCAATAGTGACTCTTGTTACCAGAAAATAACTCTTGCTCGTACGACCAGAAACTGCATGTGATTCAACTCCATTTAGGACTTGGAAA
The DNA here is from genome assembly GCF_949786415.1 of Peromyscus eremicus. Classification (NCBI taxonomy): domain Eukaryota; kingdom Metazoa; phylum Chordata; class Mammalia; order Rodentia; family Cricetidae; genus Peromyscus; species Peromyscus eremicus. The sequence continues at coordinate 100,935 of NW_026734669.1, read as the reverse complement.
CAAACACTAACTCGTCTTACAAGAAACACACTCTTCTTCTGAGAAAAGAGCACTCTTCTACTCTACTGTGTTTCCTATAGGGCCAGAACAGAGAGCTTGCTCAGAAGAAAAGAACTGTGCTTCCTGCACACACGGGCCATATCTAGTTCAACTCTGCTAGGGAAACTGACAAGAACAGTAGCTCTTCTTCAGTCCAATACACTGTACTTTCTGGGAACAGACGCGAGTGCTATTTGCACTGTGTACAAAATTGGGAGCGCAATACTGGCTCTTTTTACCAGAAAACAACTCTTGCTCGTAGGAACAGAAACTGCTTGTGATTCAACTCCATTTAGGACTGGGAAACAAATGCTATCTTGCCTTACAAGAAACACACTCTGCTTTTGAAAAAAGAGCACTCTTGTACTCTACTGTGTTTCCTATAGGGCCAGAACAATGAGCTTGCTCAGAACAAAAGAACTGTGCTTCCTACACACACGGGCCATATCTAGTTCAACTCTGCTTAGGAAACTGAAGAGAACAGTAGATCCTCTTCAGTCCAATACACTGTACTTGCTGGAAACAGACGAGTGCTATTTGTACTGTGTACAGCAATGGGAGCACAATAGTGACCCCTCTTACCAGAAAACAACTCTGGCTCTTAGGACCAGAAACTGCATGTGATTCAACTCCACTTAGGACTGGTAAACAAACGCTAGCTTGCCTTACAAGAAACAAGCTCTGATTTGAGAAAAAGGCACACTTCTACTCTACTGTGTTTCCTATGGGTTCCGAACAGTGAGCTTGCTCAGAACAAAAGAACTGTGCTTCCTACACACACGGGCCATATCTAGTTCAATTCTGCTTAGGAAACTGACAAGAACAGTAGATCCCCTTCAGTCCAATACACTGTACTTGCTGAAAGCAGACGCGAGTGCTATTTGCACTGTGTATGACAATGTGAGCACAATAGTGACTCTTCTTACCAGAAAACAACTCTTGCTCGTTTGACTAGAAACTTCAGGGGATTCAACTCCATTTCTGAATTGGAAACAAACACTAGCTTGCCCCACAAAAAACACACTCTGCTTTTGAGAAAAGAGCCCTCCTCTACTCTACTGTGTTTCCTATAGGGCCAGAACAGTGAGCTTGCTCAGAACAAAAAAACTGTGCTTCCTAAACACACGGGCCATATCTAGTTCAACTCTGCTTAGGAAACTGACAAGAACAGTAGCTCCCCTCAGTCCAATACACTGTACATGCTGGGAACAGACGCGAGTGCTATTTGCACTGTATACGGCAATAGCAGCGCAATAGTGACTTTCCTTACCAGAAAACAACTCTTGCTCATAGGACCAGAAACTGCATGTGATTAAACTCCATTTAGGACTGGGAAACAAACGCTAGCTAGCCTTACAAGAAACACACTCTGCTTTTGAGAAAAGAGCACTCTTCTACTCTACTGTGTTTCCTATATGGCCAGAACAGTGAGCTTGCTCAGACCAAAGAACTGTGCTTCCTACAAACACAGGCAATATCTAGTTCAACTCTGCATAGGAAACTGACGAGAACAGTAGCTCCTCTTCAGTCCAATACACTGTACTTTCTGGGAACAGACGAGTGCTATTTGTACTGTGTACAGCAATGGGAGCACAATAGTGACCCTTCTTACCAGAAAACAACTCTGGCTCTTAGGACCAGAAACTGCATGTGACTCAACTCCACTTAGGACTGGGAAACAAACGCTAGCTTGCCTTACAAGAAACAAGCTCTGATTTGAGAAAAGGGCAAACTTCTACTCTACTGTGTTTCCTATGGGTTCCGAACAGTGAGCTTGCTCAGAACAAAAGAACTGTGCTTCCTACACACACGGGTCATATCTAGTTCAATTCTGCTTAGGAAATTGACAAGAACAGTAGATCCCTTTCAGTCCAATACACTGTACTTGCTGGGAACAGACGCCAGTGCTATTTGCACTGCGTATGACAATGGGAGCACAATAGTGACTTTTCTTACCAGAAAACATCTCTTGCTCGTAGGACCAGAAACTGCATGTGATTCAACTCCATTTAGGACTGGGAAACAAACGCTAGCTCGCCTTACAAGAAACACACTCTGCTTTTGAGAAAAGAGCACTCTTCTACTCTACTGTGTTTCCTATAGGGCCAGAACAGTGAGCTTGCTCAGAACAAAAGAAATGTGCTTCATACACACACGGGCCATATATAGTTCAACTCTGCTTAGGAACCTGACAAGAACAGTAGATCCTCTTCAGTCCAATACACTGTACATGCTGGGAACAAATGCCAGTGCTACTTGCCTTGTGTATGACAATGGGAGCACAATAGTGACTCTTCTTACCAGAAAATACTCTTGCTTGTAGAACCAGAAACTTCATGTGATTCAACTCCGTTTAGGACTGGGAAACAAACGCTAGCTCGCCTTGCAAGAAACACACTCTGCTTTTGAGAAAAGAGTACTCTTCTACTCTACTGTTTTTCCTATAGGGCCAGAACAGTAAGCTTGCTCAGAACAAAAGAAATGTGCTTCCTACACACAGGGGCCATATCTAGTTCAACTCTTCATCGGAAACTGACAAGAACAGTAGATCCTCTTCAGTCCAATACACTGTACATGCTGGGAACAGACGCCAGTGCTATTTGCCCTGTGTATGACAATGGGAGCGAAATAGTGACTCTTCTTACCAGAAAATAACTCTTGATCTTAGGACCAGAAACAGCATGTGATTCAACGACATTTAGGTTTGGGAAGCAAACGCTAGCTCGCTTTACAAGAAACACACTCTGTTTTGAGAAAAGAGCACTCTTCTACTCTACTGTGTTTCCTATGGGGTCCGAACAGTGAGCTTGCTCAGAACAAATGAACTGTGCTTCCTATACACACGGGCCATATATAGTTCAACTCTACTTAGGAAACTGAAAGAACAGTAGCTCCTCTTCAGTCCAATAAACTGTACTTAATGGGAACAGATGCGAGTGCTATTTGCACTGTGTATGGCAATGGGAGCACAATAGTGACTTTCCTTACCAGAAAACAACTCTTGCTCATAGGACCAAAAACTGCATGTGATTCAACTCCATTTAGTACTGGGAAACAAACGCTAGCTCGCCTTACAAGAAACACATTATGACAAGAAACACATTATGCTTTTGAGTAAAGATCACTCTTCTACTCTACTGTGTTTTCCTATAGGGCCAGAACAGTGAGCTTGTTCAGAACAAAAAGAACTGTGCTTCCTACACACACGGCCATATCTAATTCAATTCTGCTTAGAAAAACTGACAATAACAGTAGATCCTCCTCAGTCCCAATACACTGTACATGCTGGGAAACAGACGCCAGGGCTATTTGTAATTTGTATGACAACTGGAGCGCAATAGTGACTCTTCTTTACCAGAAGACTACTCCTTGCTTGTAGGACCAAAAACTGCATGGGATTCAACTCCATTTCTGACTGGGAAACAAACACTTGCTCGCCTTATAAGAAACACACTCTCTTTTGAGAAAAGAGCACTCTTTCTACTCTACTGTGTTTCCTATGGGATCCGAACAGTGAGCTTGCTCAGAACAAAAGAACTGTGCTTCCTACACACACGGGCCATATCTAGTTCAACTCTGCTTTGCTTAGGATACTGACAAGAAACAGTAGCTCCTCTTCAGTCCAATACACTGTACTTGCTGGGAACAGACGCCAGTGCTATTTGCACTGTGTATGGCAATGGGAGCGCAATAGTGACTCTTCTTTCCAGAAATCAACTCTTGCTTGTAGGACCAAAAACTGCATGTGATTCAACTCCATTTAGGACTGCGAAACAAACGCTAGCTCGCCTTGCAAGAAACACACTCTGCTTTTGAGAATAGAGCACTCTTCTGCTCTTCTGTGTTTCTTTTGGGGTCCAAACAGTGAGCTTGCTCAGAACAAAAGAACTGTGCTTCCTACACACACGGGCCATATCTAGTTCAACTGTGCTTAGGAAACTGACAAGAACAGTAGCTCCTCTTCAGTCCAATACACTGTACGTGCTGGGAACAGACGCCAGGGCTATTTGGTCTATGTATTGTCAATGGGAGCGCAATAGTGACTCTTCTTACCAGAAAAACAACTCTTGCTCGTAGGACCAAAAAACTGCATGTGATTCAACTCCATTTAGGACTGGGAAACAAACACTAGCTCGCCTTACAATAAACACACTCTGCTTTTGAGTAAAGATCACTCTTCTATTCTACTGTGTTTCCTATAGGGCCAGAACAGTGAGCTTGCTCCAGAACAAAAGAACTGTGCTTCCTACACACACGGCCATATCTAATTCAATTCTGCTTAGAAAACTGACAATAACAGTAGATCCTCCTCAGTCCAATACAATATACATGCTGGGAACAGACGCCAGTGCTATTTGTAATTTGTATGACAATTGGAGCGCAATAGTGACTCTTCTTACCAGAAGACAACTCTTGCTTGTAGGACAAGAAACTGCATGAGATTCAACTCCATTTCTGACTGGGAAACAAACACTAGCTCGCCTTACAAGAAACACACTCTGCTTTTGAGAAAAGAGCACTCTTCTACTCTACTGTGTTTCCTATGGGATCCGAACAGTGAGCTTGCTCAGAACAAAAGAACTGTGCTTCCTACACACACGGGCCATATCTACTTCAACTCTGCTTAGGAAACTGACAAGAACAGTAGCTCCTCTTCAGTCCAATAACTGTACTTGCTGGGAACAGACGCCAGTGCTATTTGCACTGTGTATGGCAATGGGTGCGCAATAGTGACTCTTCTTACCAGAAATCAACTCTTGCTCTTAGGACCAAAAACTGCATGTGATTCAACTCCATTTAGGACTGGGAAACAAACGCTAGCTTGCCTTACAAGAAACACACTCTGCTTTTGAGAAAAGGGCACTCTTCTACTCTACTGTGTTTCCTATAGGGCCAGAACAGTGAGCTTGCTCAGAACAAAAGAACTGTGCTTCCTACACACACGGGCCATATCTAGTTCAACTCTGCTTAGGAAACTGACAAGAACAGTAGATCATCTTCAGTCCAATACACTGTACTTGCTAGGGAACAGACGTGACAGCTATTTGCACTGTGTATGGCAATGGGAGCGCAATAGTGACTCTTCTTACCAGAAAACAACTTTTGCTCTTAGGACCAGAAAGTGCATGGGATTCAACTCCATTTCAGACTGGGATACAAAGACTAGCTCGCCTTACAAGAAACACACTCTGCTTTTGAGAAAAGAGCACTCTTCTACTGTACTGTGTTTCCTATGTGGTCCAAACTGTGAGCTTGCTCAGAACAAAAGAACTGTGCTTCCTACACACAGGGGCCATATTTAGTTCAACTCTGCTTAGGAAACTGACAACAACAGTAGCTCATCTTCAGTTCAATACACTGTACTTGCTGGGAACAGACGCGAGTGCTATTTGCACTATGTATGGCATAGGAGCGCAATAGTGACTTTCCTTACCAGAAAACAACTCTAGCTCGTAGGATCAAAAACTGCATGTGATTCAACTCCATTTAGGACTGGAAAACAAATGCTAGCTCGCCTTACAAGAAACACACTCTGCTTTTAAGGAAAGAGCACTCTTCTACTCTACTGTGTTTCCTACAGGGCCAAAACAGTGAGCTTGCTCAGAACAAAAGAACTGTGCTTCCTACACACACCGACTATATCTAGTTCAACTCTGCTTAGGAATCTGACTAGAACAGTAGATCCTCTTCAGTACAATACACTGTACATGCTGGGAACAGACGCCACTGCTATTTGTCCTGTGTATGACAATGGGAGGAAATAGTTACTCTTCTTACCAGAAAACAACTCTTGCTCGTAGGACCAGAAACTGCATGTGATTCAACTCCATTTGGGACTGCGAAACAAACGCTAGCTAGCCTTACAAGAAACACACTCTGCTTTTGAGAAAAGAGCACTCTTCTAATCTACTGTGTTTCCTTTGGGGTCCAAACAGTGACCTTGCTCAGAACAAAAGAACTGTGCTTCCTACAAGCACGGGCCATATCTAGTTCAACACTGCTTAGGAAACTGACAAGAACAGTAGCTATGCTTCAGTCCAATACACTGTACTTGCTGGGAACAGACGCGAGTGCTATTTGCACTGTGTATATAAATGGGAGCGCAATAGTGACTTTCCTTACCAGAAAACAACTCTTGGTCGTAGGACAAAAAACTGCAGGTGATTCAACTCCATTTAGGACAGGGAAACAAACGCTATCTCGCCTTACAAAAAACACACTCTGCTTTTGAGAAAAGAGCACTCTTCTACTCTATTGTGTTTCCTAGGGGGTCTAACAGTGAGCCTGCTCAGAACAAAAGAACTGTGCTTCCTACACACACGGGCCATATCTAGTTCATCTCTGTTTAGGAAACTGACAAGAACATTAGCTCCGCTTCAGTCCAATACACTGTACTTGCTGGGAACAGACGCCAGTGCTATTTGCACTGTGTATGGAAATAGGAGCGCAATAGTGACTTTCCTTACCAGAAAACACCTCTTGCTCGTAGGACCAGAAACTGCATGGGATTCAACTCCATTTAGGACTGGGAAAAAAACGCTAGCTCGCCTTACAAGAAACACACTCTGCTTTTGAGAAAAGAGCACTCTTCTACTCTACTGTGTTTCCTATAGGGCCAGAAGACTGAGCTTGCTCAGAACAAAAGAACTGTGCTTCCTACAAATACTGCCATATCTAGTTCAATTCAGCTTAGGAAACTGAAAAGAACAGTAGCTCCTGTTCAGTCCAAATACACTGTACATGCTGGGAACAGACGCCAGTGCTATTTGCCCCTGTGTATGACAATGTGAGGGCAATAGTGACTCTTCTTACCAGAAAAAAAAACTCTTGCTCGTAGGACAAGAATCTGCATGTGATTCAACTCCATTTAGGACTGGGAAACAAACGATAGCTCTCCTAACAAGAAACACACTCTGCTTTTGAGAAAAGAGCACTTCTTCTACTCGACTGTGTTTCCTATGGGGGTCCGAACATTGAGCGTGCTCAGAACAAAAGAACTGTGCTTCCTACACACACGGGCCATATCTAGTCAACTCTGCTTAGGAAACGGACAAGAACGGTAGCTCCTCTGCAGTCCAATACACTGTACTAGCTGGGAACAGACGCGAGTGCTATTTGCACTGAGTATGGCAATAGGAGCACAATAGTGACTATTCTTATCAGAAAAACAACTCTTACTCATAGGACAAGAAAACTGCATGGGATTCAACTGCATTTCTGACTGGGAAACAAACACTAGCTCGCCTTACAAGAAAGACTCTCTGATTTTTGAGAAAAGAGCACTCTTCTACTCTACTGTGTTTCCTATGGGGTCCAAATATTGAGCTTGCTCAGAACAAAAGAACTGTGCTTCCTACTCACAGGGGCCCATATCTAGTTCAACTCTGCTTAGGAAAACTGACAAGAACAGTAGCTACGCTTCAGTCCAATACACTGTACTTGCTGGGAACAGACACGAGTGCTATTTGCACTGTGTATGTAAATGGGAGCACAATAGTGACTTTCCTTACCAGAAAACACCTCTTGCTCGTAGGACAAAAAAACTGCATGTGATTCAACTCCATTTAGGACTGGGAAACAAACGCTAGCTTGCCTTAAAAAAAACACACTCTGCTTTTGAGAAAAAGAGCACTCTTCTACTCTACTGTGTTTCCCTAGGGGGTCTGAACAGTGAGCTTGCTCAGAACAAAAAGAACTGTGCTTCCTACAAATAATGCCATATCTAATTCAATTCTGCTTAGGGAAACTGAAAAAGAACAGTAGCTCCTGTTCAGTCCAACAACACTGTACATGCTGGCAACAGACGCCAGTGCTATTTGCTCTGGGTGTGACAATGGGAGTGCAATAGTGACTCTTCTTACCAGAAAACAACTCTTGCTCGTAAGGACAAGAATCTGCATGTGATTCAACTCCATTTAGGGACTGGGAAACAAACGCTAGCTCGCCTAAGAAGAAACACACTCTGCTTTTGAGAAAAGAGCACTCTTCTAGTCCCAACAGTGAGCTTGCTCAGAACAAAAGAACGGTGCTTCCTAGACACACGGCCATATCTGGTTCAATTCTGCTTAGGAAACTGACAAGAACAGTAGATCCTCTACAGTCTAATACACTGTACATGCTGGGAATAGACGCCAGTGCTATTTGCCTTGTGTATGACAATGGGAGCGCAATAGTGACTCCTCTTACCAGAAAACAACTCTTGCTCGTAGGACCATAAACTTCATGTGATTCAACTCCATTTAGGACTGGGAAACAAACGCTAGCTCGCCTTACAAGAAACACACTCTGCTTTTGAGAAAAGAGCATTCTTCTACTCTACTGTGTTTCCTATGGGGCCAGAACAGTGAGCGTGCTCAGAAAAAAAGAACTGTGCTTCTTACACACGGGCCATATCTAGTTCAACTCTACTTAGGAAACTGAAAGAACAGTAGCTCCTCTTCAGTCCAATACACTGTACTTAATGGGAACACATGCGAGTGCTATTTGCAGTGTGTATGGCAATGGGAGCACAAGAGTGACTTTCCCTACCAGAAAACAACTCTTGTTCGTAGGACCAAAAACTGCATGTGATTCAACTCCATTTAGGACTGGGAAACAAACACTAGCTCGCCTTACAAGAAACACACTCTGCTTTTGAGAAAAGATCACTCTTCTACTTTACTGTGTTTCCTATAGGGCCAGAACAGTGAGCTTGCTCAGAACAAAAGAACTGTGTTTCCTACACACACGGCCATATCTAGTTCAATTCTGCTTAGGAAACTGACAATAACAGTAGATCCTCCTCAGTCCAATACACTGTACATGCTGGGAACAGACGCCAGTGCTATTTGTAATGTGTATGACAATTGGAGCGGAATAGTGACTCTTCTCACCAGAAGACAACTTTAGCTTGCTCAGAACAAAAGAACAGTGCTTCCTACACACAGGGGCCATATCTAGTTCAACTCTGCTTAGGAAACTGACAAGAACAGTAGCTACGCTTCAGTCCAATACACTGTACTTGCTGGGAACAGATGGGAGTGCTATTTACACTGTGTATGGCAATGGGAGCGCAACAGTGACTTTATTACTTTATTTTTGCTCGTAGGAACAAAAACTGCATGTGATTCAACTCCATTTAGGACTGGGAAACAAACGCTAGCTCGCCTTACAAGAAACACACTCTGCTTTGGAGAAAAGAGCAGTCTTCTACTCTACTGTGTTTCCTATGGGGTCCGAACATTGAGCTTGCTCAGAACAAAAGAACTGTGCTTCCTACACACACGGGCCATATCTAGTTCAACTCTGCTTAGGAAACTGACAACAACAGTAGCTTCTCTTCAGTCCAATACACTGTACTTGCTGGGAACAGATGCGAGGGCTATTTGCACTGTGTATGGCAATGGGAGCGCAATAGTGACTTTCCTTACCAGAAAACAACTCTTGCTCGTAGGACCACAAACTGCATGTGATTCAGCTCCATTTAGGACGGGAAAAAAATGCTAGCTCACCTTACAAGAAACACACTCTGCTTTTGAGAAAAGAGCACTCTTCTACACTACTGTGTTTCCTATGGGGTCCGAACAGTGAGCTTGCTCAGAACAAAAGAACTGTGCTTCCTACACACACAGACCATATGTAGTTCAACTCTGCTTAGGAAACTGACAAGAACAGTAGCTCCTATTCAGTCCAATACACTGTACTAGCTGGGAACAGACGCGAGTGCTATTTGCACTGTGTATGTAAATGGGAGCGCAATAGTGACTTTCCTTCCCAGAAAACAACTCTTGGTCATAGGACAAAAAACTGCATGTGATTCAACTCCATTTAGGACTGGGAAACAAACGCTATCTCGCCTTACAAAAAACACACTCTGCTTTTGAGAAAAGAGCACTCTTCTACTCTACTGTGTTTTCTAGGGGGTCTGAACAGTGAGCTTGATCAGAACAAAAGTACTGTGCTTCCTACACACACGGGCCATATCTAGTTCAACTCTGCTTAGGAAACTGACAAGAACAGTAGCTCCGCTTCAGTCCAATACACTGTACTTGCTGGGAACAGATGCGAGTGCTATTTGCACTGTGTATGGCAATGGGAGCGCAATAGTGACTTTATTACCAGAAAACAACTCTTGCTCGTAGGACCAAAAACTACATGTGATTCAACTCCATTTAGGACTGGGAAACAAATGCTAGCTCGCCTTACAAGAAACACACTGTGCTTTTGAGAAAAGAGCACTCTTCTACTCTACTGTGTTTCCTAAGGGGTCCGAACAGTGAGCTTGCTAAGAAAAAAAGAACTGTGCTTCCTACACACCCGGGCCATATCTAGTTCAACACTGCTTAGGAAACTGAAAAGAACGGTAGCTCCTCTTCAGTCCAATACACTGTACTAGCTGGGAACATACGCGAGTCCTATTTGCCCTGTGTATGGCAATAGGAGCACAATAGTGACTCTTCTTATCAGAAAACAACTCTTACTCATAGGACAAGAAACTGCATGGGATTCAACTCCATTTCTGACTGGGAAACAAACACTAGCTCGCCTTACAAGAAACACACTCTGCTTTTGAGAAAAGAGCACTCTTCTACTCTACTGTGTTTCCTATGGTGTCCGAATAGTGAGCTTGCTCAAAACAAAAGAACTGTGCTTCCTACACACAGCGGCCATATCTAGTTCAACTCTGCTTAGCAAACTGAGAAGAACAGTAGCTCCGCTTCAGTCCAATACACTGTACTTGTTGGGAACAGATGCGAGTGCTATTTATACTGTCTATGGCAACGGGAGCGCAACAGTGACTTTATTACCAGAAAACAACTCTTGCTCGTAAGACCAAAAACTGCATGTGATTCAACTCCATTTAGGACTGGGAAACAAACGCTAGCTCGCCTTACAAGAAACACACTCTGCTTTTGAGAAAAGAGCAGTCTTCTACTCTACTGTGTTTCCTAAGGGGTCTGAACAGTGAGCTTGCTCAGAACAAAAGAACTGTGCTTCCTACACACAGGGACCATATCTAGTTCAACTCTGCTTAGGAAACTGACAAGAACGGTAGCTCCTCTTCAGTCTAATACACTGTACTAGCTGGGAACAGACGCGAGTGCTATTTGCCCTGTGTATGGCAATAGGAGCACAATAGTCACTCTTCTTATCAGAAAACAACTCTTAGTCATAGGACAAGAAACTGAATGGGATTCAACTCCATTTCTGACTGGGAAACAAAGACTAGCTTGCCTTACAAGAAAGACTCTCTGATTTTGAGAAAACAGCACTCTTCTACTCTACTGTGTTTCCTATGGGGTCCAAATAGTGAGCTTGCTCAGAACAAAAGAACTGTGCTTCCTACAAATATGGCCATATCTAGTTCAATTCTGCTTAGGAAACTGAAAAGAACAGTAGCTCCTGTTCAGTCCAATACACTGTACATGCTGGGAACAGACGCCAGTGCTATTTGCCCTGTGAATGACAATGGGAGCGCAATAGTGACTCTTCTTACCAGAAAACAACTCTTGCTCGTAGGACAAGAATCTGCATGTGATTCAACTCCATTTAGGACTGGGAAACAAACGCTAGCTCGCCTAACAAGAAACACACTCTGCTTTTGAGAAAAGAGCACTCTTCTACTCGACTGTGTATCCTATAAGGTCCGAACAGTGAGCTTGCTCAGAACAAAAGAACTGGGCTTCCTACACACACGGGCCATATCTAGTTCAACTCTGCTTAGGAAACTGACAAGAACAGTAGCTCCGCTTCAGTCCATACACTGTACTTGCTTTGAACAGATGCGAGTGCTATTTACACTGTGTATGGCAATGGGAGCGCAACAGTGACTTTATTCCCAGAAAACAACTCTTGCTCGTAGGACCAAAAACTGGATGTGATTCAACTCCATTTAGGACTGGGAAACAAACTCTAGCTCACCTTACAAGAAACACACTCTGCTTTTCAGAAAAGAGCACTCTTCTACTCTACTGTGTTTCCTATGGGGTCCGAACAGTGAGCTTGCTCAGAACAAAAGAACTGTGCTTCCTACACACACGGGCCATATCTAGTTCAACTCTGCTTAGGAAACTTACAAGAACAGTAGCTCCGATTCAGTCCAATACACTGTACTTGCTGGGAACAGACACGAGTGCTATTTGCACTGTGTATGTAAATGGGAGCGCAATAGTGACTTTCCTTACGAGAAAACAACTCTTGGTCGTAGGATAAAAAATTGCATGTGATTCAACTCCATTTAGGACTGGGAAACAAACGCTATCTAGCCTTCCAAAAAACAAACTCTGCTTTTGAGAAAAGAGCACTCTTCTACTCTACTGTGTTTTCTAGGGTGTCTGAACAGTGAGCTTGCTCAGAACAAAAGAACTGTGCTTCCTACACACACGGGCCATATCTAGTTCTTCTCTGCTTAGGAAACTGACAAGAACAGTAGCTATGCTTCAGTCCAATACACTGTACTTGCTGGGAATAGACGCGAGTGCTATTTGCACTGTGTATGGCAATGGGAGCGCAATAGTGACTTTCCTTACCAGAAAACACCTCTTGCTCGTAGGACCAGAAACTGCATGGGATTCAACTCCATTTCTGACTGGGAAACAAACACTAGCTCGCCTTACAAGAAACACGCTCTGCTTTTGAGAAAAGAGCACTCTTCTACTCTACTGTGTTTCCTATAGTGCCAGAAGAGTGAGCTTGCTCAGAACAAAAGAACTGTGCTGCATACAAATACTGCCATATCTAGTTCAATTCTGCTTAGGAAAATGAAAAGAACAGTAGCTCCTGTTCAGTCCAATACACTGTACATGCTTTGAACAGATGCCAGAGCTATTTGCCCTGTGTATGACAATGGGAGCGCAATAGTGACTCTTCTTACCAGAAAACAACTCTTGCTCATAGGACAAGAATCTGCATGTGATTCAATTCCATTTCTGACAGGTAAACAAACACTAGCTCGCCTTACAAGAAACACACTCTGCTTTTGAGAAAAGAGCAGTCTTCTACTCTACTGTGTTTCCTATGGGGTCCGAACATTGAGCTTGCTCAGAACAAAAGAACTGTGCTTCCTACACACACGGGCCATATCTAGTTCAACTCTGCTTAGGAAACTGACAAGAACAGTAGCTCCTCTTCAGTCCAATACACTGTACTTGCTGGGAACAGACGCGAGTGCTATTTGCACTATGTATGGCAATGGGAGCACAATAGTGACTTTCCTTACCAGAAAACAACTCTAGCTCGTAGGACCAAAAACTGCATGGGATTCAACTCCATTTAGGACTGGGAAACAAATGCTAGCTCGCCTTACAAGAAACACACTCTGCTTTTGAGAAAAGAGCACTCTTCTACTCTACTGTGTTTCCTACAGGGCCAAAACAGTGAGCTTGCTCAGAACAAAAGAACTGGGCTTCCTACACACACCGACTATATCTAGTTCAACTCTGCTAAGGAATCTGACTAGAACAGTAGCTCCTCTTCAGTCCACTACACTGTACTTGCTGGGAACAGACGCGAGTTCTATTGGCACTGTGAATGGCAATGGGAGCGCAATAGTGACTTTCCTTACCAGAAAACAACTCTTGCTCGTAGGACCAGAAACTGCATATGATTCAGCTCCATTTAGGACTGGGAAACAAATGCTAGCTCGCCTTACAAGAAACACACTCTGCTTTTGAGAAAAGAGCACTCTTCTACTCTACTGTGTTTCCTATGGTGTCCGAACAGTGAGCTTGCTCAGAACAAAAGAACTGTGCTTCCTACACACACGGACCATATGTAGTTCAACTCTGCTTAGGAAACTGACAAGAACAGTAGCTCCTATTCAGTCCAATACACTGTACTTGCTGGGAACAGACGTGAGTGCTATTTGCACTGTCTTAGGCAATAGGAGCACAATAGTGTCTCTTCTTATCAGAAAACAACTCTTGCTCATAGGACCAGAAACTGCATGGGATTCAACTCCATTTCTGACTGGGAAACAAACACTAGCTCGCCTTATAAGAAACACACTCTGCTTTTGAGAAAAGAGCACTCTTCTACTCTAATGTCTTTTCTATGTGGTCCGAACTGTGAGCTTGCTCAGAACAAAACAACTGTGCTTCCTACACACAGGGGCCATATCTAGTTCAACTCTGCTTAGGAAACTGACAAGAACAGTAGCTCCACTTCAGTCCAATACACTGTACTTGCTGGGAACAGACGCCAGTGCTATTTGCCCTGTGTATGACAATGGGAGCGCAATAGTGACTCTTCTTACCAGAAAACAACTCTTGCTCGTAGGACCAGAAACTGCATGGGATTCAACTCCATTTCTGACTGGAAAACAAACACTAGCTCTCGTTACAAGAAACACACTCTCCTTTTGAGAAAAGAGCACTCTTTTACTCTAATGTTTTTCCTATGGGGTCCGAATAGTGAGCTTGCTCTGAACAAAAGAACTGTGCTTCCTACACACATGGGCCATATCTAGTTCAACTCTGCTTAGGAAACTGACAAGAACAGTAGCTCCTCTTCAGTCCAATACAGTGTACTTGTTGGGAACAGATGCGAATGCTATTTGCACTGAGTATGGAAATGGGAGCACAATAGTGACTTTCCTTACCAGAAAACAACTCTTGCTCGTAGGACCAAAAACTGCATGTGATTCAACTCCGTTTAGGACTGGGAAACAAATGCTAGCTCGCCTTACAAGAAACACACTCTGCTTTTGAGAAAAGAGCACTCTTCTTCTCTACTGTGTTTCCTATAGGGCCAGAACAGTGAGCTTGTTCAGAACAAAAGAACTGTGCTTCCTACACACACGGGCCATATCTAGATCAATTCTGCATAGGAAACTGACAAGGACAGTAGATCCTCTTCAGTCCAATACACTGTACATGCTGGGAACAGACGCCAGTGCTATTTGCCCTGTGTATGACAATGGGAGCGCAATAGTGACTCTTCTTACCAAAAAACAACTCTTGCTCGTAGGAACAGAAACTGCATGTGATTCAAATCCATTTAGGACTGCGAAACAAACGCTAGCTCCATTACAAAAAACACACTCTGCTTTTGAGAATATAGCACTCTTCTACTCTACTGTGTTTCCTATAGGGCCAAAACAGTGAGCTTGCTCAGAACAAAAGAACTGTGCTTCCTACACACACGGCCATATCTAGTTCAATTCTGCTTAGGAAACTGACAAGAATAGTAGATCTTCTTCAGTCCAATACACTGTACTTGCTGGGAACAGACACGAGTGCTATTTGCCCTGTGTATGACAATGGGAGAGCAATAGTGACTCTTCTTACCAGAAAAAAACTCTTGCTCATAGGATCAGAAACTGCATGTGATTCAACTCCATTTAGGACTGGGAAACAAACGCTAGCTCGCCTTACAAGAAACACACTCTGCTTTTGAGAAAAGAGCCCTCTTCTACTCTAAAGTGTTTCCAATGGGTTCTGAACAGTGAGCTTGCTCAGAACAAAAGAACTGTGCTTCCTACACAAACAGGCCATATCTAGTTCAACTCTGCTTAGGAAACTAACAAGAACAGTAGCTCCTCTTCAGTCCAATACACTGTGCTTCCTGGGAACAGACGCGAGTGCTATTTGTAATGTGTATCGCAATGGGAGCGCAATAGTGACTCTTCTTACCAGAAAACATCTCTTTTCGTAGGACCAGAAACTGCATGGGATTCAACTCCATTTCTGACTCGGAAACAAACACTAGCTCGCCTTACAAGAAACACACTCTGCTTTTGAGAAAAGAGCACTCTTCTACTCTACTGTGTTTCCTATAGGGCCAGAAGAGTGAGCTTGCTCAGAACAAAAGAACTGTGCTTCCTACACACACGGGCCATATCTAGTTCAACTCTGCTTAGGAAACTGACAAGAACCATAGATCATCTTCAGTCCAATACACTGTACTTGCTGGGAACAGACGTGACAGCTATTTGCACTGTGTATGGCAATGGGAGCACAATAGTGTCTCTTCTTACCAGAAAACAACTTTTGCTCGTAGGACCAGAAACTGCATGGGATTCAACTCCATTTCAGACTGGGATGCAAAGACTAGCTCGCCTTACAAGAAACACACTCTGCTTTTGAGAAAAGAGCACTCTTCTACTGTACTGTGTTTCCTATGTGGTCCAAACAGTGAGCTTGCTCAGAACAAAGAACTGTGCTTCCTACAAACAGGGGCCATATTTAGTTCAACTCTGCTTAGGAAACTGACAACAACAGTAGCTCATCTTCAGTTCAATACACTGTACTTGCTGGGAACAGACGCGAGTGCTATGTGCACTATGTATGGCAATGGGAGCGCAATAGTGACTTTCCTTACCAGAAAACAACTCTAGCTCGTAGGACCAAAAACTGCATGTGATTCAACTCCATTTAGGACTGGGAAACAAATGCTAGCTCGCCTTACAAGAAACACACTCTGCTTTTGAGAAAAGAGCACTCTTCTACTCTACTGTGTTTCCTACAGGGCCAAAACAGTGAGCTTGCTCAGAACAAAAGAACTGTGCTTCCTACACACACCGACTATATCTAGTTCAACTCTGCTTAGGAATCTGACTAGAACAGTAGCTCCTCTTCAGTCCAATACACTGTACTTGCTGGGAACAGACGCGAGTGCTATTGGCACTGTGTATGGCAATGGGAGCGCAATAGTGACTTTCCTTACCAGAAAACAACTCTTGCTCATAGGACCAGAAACTGCATGTGATTCAGCTCCATTTAGGACTGGGAAACAAATGCTAGCTCGCCTTACAAGAAACACACTCTGCTTTTGAGAAAAGAGCACTCTTCTACTCTACTGTGTTTCCTATGGTGTCCGAACAGTGAGCTTGCTCAGAACAAAAGAACTGTGCTTCCTACACACACGGACCATATGTAGTTCAACTCTGCTTAGGAATCTGACTAGAACAGTAGATCCTCTTCAGTACAATACACTGTACATGCTGGGAACAGACGCCACTGCTATTTGTCCTGTGTATGACAATAAGAGGAAATAGTTACTCTTCTTACCAGAAAACAACTCTTGCTCGTAGGACCAGAAACTGCATGTGATTCAACTCCATTTGGGACTGCGAAACAAACGCTAGCTAGCCTTACAAGAAACACACTCTGCTTTTGAGAAAAGAGCACTCGTCTAATCTACTGTGTTTCCTTTGGGGTCCAAACAGTGACCTTACTCAGAACAAAAGAACTGTGCTTCCTACAAGCACGGGCCATATTTAGTTCAACACTGCTTAGGAAACTGACAAGAACATTAGCTCCTCTTCAGTCCAATACACTGTACTTGCTGGGAACAGACGCGAGAGCTATTTTCACTGTATATGGCAATGGGAGCGAAATAGTGACTCTTCTTACCAGAAAACAACTCTTGCTCATAGGACCAGAAACTGCATGGGATTCAACTCCATTTCAGACTGGGATACAAAGACTAGCTCGCCTTACAAGAAACACACTCTGCTTTTGAGAAAAGAGCACTCTTCTACTCTACTCTGTTTCCTATGGGGTCCGAACAGTGAGCTTGCTCAGAACAAAAGAACTGTGCTTCCTACACACAGGGGCCATATCTAGTTAAACTCTGCTTAGGAAACTGACAAGAACAGTAGCTCATCTTCAGAACAATACACTGTACTTGCTGCGAACAGACGCAAGTGCTATATGCCCTGTGTATGGCAATCGGAGCGCAATAGTGACTCTTCTTACCAGAAAACAACTCTTGCTCATAGGACCAGAAACTGCATGGGATTCAACTCCATTTCAGACTGGGAAAAAACACTAGCTCGCCTTACAAGAAACACACTCTACTTTTGAGAAAAGAGCACTCTTCTACTCTACTGTGTTTCCTTTGGGTTCCGGACAGTGGGCTTGCTCAGAACAAAAGAACTGTGCTTCCTACACACACGGACCATATGTAGTTCAACTCTGCTTAGGAAACTCACAAGAACAGTAGCTCCTATTCAGTCCAATACACTGTACTTGCTGGGAACAGACGCGAGTGCTATTTGCACTGTCTTAGGCAATAGGAGCACAATAGTGTCTCTTCTTATCAGAAAACAACTCTTGCTCATAGGACCAGAAACTGCATGGGATTCAACTCCATTTCTGACTGGGAAACAAACACTAGCTCGCCTTATAAGAAACACACTCTGCTTTTGAGAAAAGAGCACTCTTCTACTCTAATGTCTTTTCTATGTGGTCCGAACTGTGAGCTTGCTCAGAACAAAAGAACTGTGCTTCCTACACACAGGGGCCATATCTAGTTCAACTCTGCTTAGGAAACTGACAAGAACAGTAGCTCCACTTCAGTCCAATACACTGTACTTGCTGGGAACAGACGCCAGTGCTATTTGCCCTGTGTATGACAATGGGAGCGCAATAGTGACTCTTCTTACCAGAAAAAAACTCTTGCTCGTAGGACCAGAAACTGCATGGGATTCAACTCCATTTCTGACTGGAAAACAAACACTAGCTCTCGTTACAAGAAACACACTCTCCTTTTGAGAAAAGAGCACTCTTTTACTCTAATGTTTTTCCTATGGGGTCCGAATAGTGAGCTTGCTCTGAACAAAAGAACTGTGCTTCCTACACACATGGGCCATATCTAGTTCAACTCTGCTTAGGAAACTGACAAGAACAGTAGCTCCTCTTCAGTCCAATACAGTGTACTTTTGGGAACAGATGTGAATGCTATTTGCACTGAGTATGGAAATGGGAGCACAATAGTGACTTTCCTTACCAGAAAACAACTCTTGCTCGTAGGACCAAAAACTGCATGTGATTCAACTCCGTTTAGGACTGGGAAACAAATGTTAGCTCGCCTTACAAGAAACACACTCTGCTTTTGAGAAAAGAGCACTCTTCTTCTCTACTGTGTTTCCTATAGGGGCAGAATAGTGAGCTTGCCTAGAACAAAAGAACTGTGCTTCCTACACACACGGGCTATATCTACTTCAACTCTGCTTAGGAAACTAAGAAGAACAGTAGCTTATCTTCAGTCCAATACAGTGTACTTGCTTGGAAGAGACGCGAGTGCTATTTGCACTATGTATGGCAATGGGAGCTCAATAGTGACTTTCCTTACCAGAAAACAACTCTAGCTCGTAGGACCAAAAACTGCATGTGATTCAACTCCATTTAGGACTGGGAAACAAACGCTAGCTCGCCTTACAAGAAACACACTCTGCTTTTGAGAATAGAGCACTCTTCTACTCTACTGTGTTTCCTACAGGGCCAAAACAGTGAGCTTGCTCAGAACAAAAGAACTGTGCTTCCTACACACACGGGCCATATCTAGATCAATTCTGCATAGGAAACTGACAAGGACAGTAGATCCTCTTCAGTCCAATACACTGTACATGCTGGGAACAGACGCCAGTGCTATTTGCCCTGTGTATGACAATGGGAGCGCAATAGTGACTCTTCTTACCAAAAAACAACTCTTGCTCGTAGGAACAGAAACTGCATGTGATTCAAATCCATTTAGGACTGCGAAACATACGCTAGCTCCATTACAAAAAACACACTCTGCTTTTGAGAATATAGCACTCTTCTACTCTACTGTGTTTCCTATAGGGCCAAAACAGTGAGCTTGCTCAGAACAAAAGAACTGTGCTTCCTACACACACGGCCATATCTAGTTCAATTCTGCTTAGGAAACTGACAAGAATAGTAGATCTTCTTCAATCCAATACACTGTACTTGCTGGGAACAGACACGAGTGCTATTTGCCCTGTGTATGACAATGGGAGAGCAATAGTGACTCTTCTTACCAGAAAAAAACTCTTGCTCATAGGATCAGAAACTGCATGTGATTCAACTCCATTTAGGACTGGGAAACAAACGCTAGCTCGCCTTACAAGAAACACACTCTGCTTTTGAGAAAAGAGCCCTCTTCTACTCTAAAGTGTTTCCAATGGGTTCTGAACAGTGAGCTTGCTCAGAACAAAAGAACTGTGAATCCTACACACACAGGCCATATCTAGTTCAACTCTGCTTAGGAAACTAACAAGAACAGTAGCTCCTCTTCAGTCCAATACACTGTGCTTACTGGGAACAGACGCGAGTGCTATTTGTAATGTGTATCGCAATGGGAGCGCAATAGTGACTCTTCTTACCAGAAAACATCTCTTTTCGTAGGACCAGAAACTGCATGGGATTCAACTCCATTTCTGACTCGGAAACAAACACTAGCTCGCCTTACAAGAAACACACTCTGCTTTTGAGAAAAGAGCACTCTTCTTCTCTACTGTGTTTCCTATGGTATCCTAACAGTGAGCTTGCTCAGAACAAAAGAACTGTGCTTCCTACACACACGTGCCATATCTAGTTCAACTCTGCTTAGGAAACTTACAAGAACAGTAGATCATCTGCAGTCCAATACACTGTACTTGCTGGGAACAGAGGCGAGTGCTATTTGCCTTGTGTATGACAATGGGAGCACAATAGTGACACTTCTTACCAGAAAACAACTCTTGCTCGTAGGACCAGAAACTGCATGTGATTCAACTCCATTTAGGACTGGGAAACAAACGCTAGCTCGCCTTACAAGAAACACACTCTGCTTTTGAGAAAAGAGCACTCTTCTACTCTACTGTGTTTCCTATAGGGCCAGAAGAGTGAGCTTGCTCAGAACAAAAGAACTGTGCTTCCTACACACACGGGCCATATCTAGTTCAACTCTGCTTAGGAAACTGACAAGAACCGTAGATCATCTTCAGTCCAATACACTGTACTTGCTGGGAACAGACGTGACAGCTATTTGCACTGTGTATGGCAATGGGAGCACAATAGTGTCTCTTCTTACCAGAAAACAACTTTTGCTCGCAGGACCAGAAACTGCATGGGATTCAACTCCATTTCAGACTGGGATGCAAAGACTAGCTCGCCTTACAAGAAACACACTCTGCTTTTGAGAAAAGAGCACTCTTCTACTCTACTGTGTTTCCTACAGGGCCAAAACAGTGAGCTTGCTCAGAACAAAAGAACAGTGCTTCCTACACACAGGGGCCATATCTAGTTCAACTCTGCTTAGGAAACTGACAAGAACAGTAGCTACGCTTCAGTCCAATACACTGTACTTGCTGGGAACAGATGGGAGTGCTATTTACACTGTATATGGCAATGGGAGGGCAACAGTGACTTTATTACCAGAAAACAACTCTTGCTCGTAGGAACAAAAACTGCATGTGATTCAACTCCATTTAGGACTGGGAAACAAACGCTAGCTCGCCTTACAAGAAACACACTCTGCTTTGGAGAAAAGAGCAGTCTTCTACTCTACTGTGTTTCCTATGGGGTCCGAACATTGAGCTTGCTCAGAACAAAAGAACTGTAATGCCTACACACACGGGCCATATCTAGTTCAACTCTGCTTAGGAAACTGACAAGAACAGTAGCTTCTCTTCAGTCCAATACACTGTACTTGCTGGGAACAGATGCGAGGGCTATTTGCACTGTGTATGGCAATGGAAGCGCAATAGTGACTTTCCTTACCAGAAAACAACTCTTGCTCATAGGACCACAAACTGCATGTGATTCAGCTCCATTTAGGACGGGAAAAAAAATGCTTACTCGCCTTACAAGAAACACACTCTGCTTTTGAGAAAAGAGCACTCTTCTACACTACTGTGTTTCCTATGGGGTCCGAACAGTGAGCTTGCTCAGAACAAAAGAACAGTGCTTCCTACACAAACAGACCATATGTAGTTCAACTCTGCTTAGGAAACTGACAAGAACAGTAGCTCCTATTCAGTCCAATACACTGTACTAGCTGGGAACAGACGCGAGTGCTATTTGCACTGTGTATGAAAATGGGAGCGCAATAGTGACTTTCCTTACCAGAAAACAAATCTTGGTCGTAGGACAAAAAACTGCATGTGATTCAACTCCATTTAGAACTGGGAAACAAACGCTATCTCGCCTTACAAAAAACACACTCTGCTTTTGAGAAAAGAGCACTCTTCTACTCTACTGTGTTTTCTAGGGGGTCTGAACAGTGAGCCTGATCAGAACAAAAGTACTGTGCTTCCTACACACACGGGCCATATCTAGTTCAACTCTGCTTAGGAAACTGACAAGAACAGTAGCTCCGCTTCAGTCCAATACACTGTACTTGCTGGGAACAGATGCTATTTGCACTGTGTATGGCAATGGGAGCGCAATAGTGACTTTATTACCAGAAAACAACTCTTGCTCGTAGGACCAAAAACTACATGTGATTCAACTTCATTTAGGACTGGGAAACAAATGCTAGCTCGCCTTACAAAAACACACTCTGCTTTTGAGAAAAGAGCACTCTTCTACTCTACTGTGTTTCCTATGGGGTTCGAACAGTGAGCTTGCTAAGAAAAAAAGAACTGTGCTTCCTACACACCCGGGCCATATGTAGTTCAACACTGCTTAGGAAACTGAAAAGAACGGTAGCTCCTTTTCAGTCCAATACACTGTACTAGCTGGGAACAGACGCGAGTTCTATTTGCCCTGTGTATGGCAATAGGAGCACAATAGTGACTCTTCTTATCAGAAAACAACTCTTACTCATAGGACAAGAAACTGCATGGGATTCAACTCCATTTCTGACTGGGAAACAAACACTAGCTCGCCTTACAAGAAACACACTCTGCTTTTGAGAAAAGAGCACTCTTCTACTCTACTGTGTTTCCTATGGTGTCCGGATAGTGAGCTTGCACAAAACAAAAGAACTGTGCTTCCTACACACAGCGGCCATATCTAGTTCAACTCTGCTTAGCAAACTGAGAAGAACAGTAGCTCCGCTTCAGTCCAATACACTGTACTTGTTGGAAACAGATGCGAGTGCTATTTACACTGTGTATGGCAACGGGAGCGCAACAGTGACTTTATTACCAGAAAACAACTCTTGCTCGTAAGACCAAAAACTGCATGTGATTCAACTCCATTTAGGACTGGGAAACAAACGCTAGCTCGCCTTACAAGAAACACACTCTGCTTTTGAGAAAAGAGCAGTCTTCTACTCGACTGTGTTTCCTAAGGGGTCTGAACAGTGAGCTTGCTCAGAACAAAAGAACTGTGCTTCCTACACACAGGGGCCATATCTAGTTCAACTCTGCTTAGGAAACTGATAAGAACGGTAGCTCCTCTTCAGTCCAATACACTGTACTAGCTGGGAACAGACGCGAGTGCTATTTGCCCTGTGTATGGCAATATGAGCACAATAGTCACTCTTCTTATCAGAAAACAACTCTTAGTCATAGGACAAGAAACTGCATGGGATTCAACTCCATTTCTGACTGGGAAACAAAGACTAGCTTGCCTTACAAGAAAGACTCTCTGATTTTGAGAAAACAGCACTCTTCTACTCTACTGTGTTTCCTATGGGGTCCAAATAGTGAGCTTGCTCAGAACAAAAGAACTGTGCTTCCTACACACAGGGGCCATATCTAGTTCAACTCTGCTTAGGAAACTGACAAGAACAGTAGCTCTGCTTCAGTCCAATACACTGTAATTGCTGGGAACAGACGCGAGTGCTATTTGCACTGTGTATGGAAATGGGAGCGCAATAGTGACTTTCCTTACCAGAAAACAACTCTTGTTCGGAGGAACAAAAACTGCATGTGATTCAACTCCATTTTAGACTGGGAAACAAATGCTAGCTTGCCTTACAAGAAACACACTCTGCTTTTGAGAAAAGAGCACTCTACTACTCTACTGTGTTTCCTAGGGGGTCTGAACAGTGAGCTTGCTCAGAACAAAAGAACTGTGCTTCTTACACGCGGGCCATATCTAGTTCATCTCTGCTTAGGAAACTGACAAGAACAGTAGCTCCGCTTCAGTCCAATAAACTATACTTGCTGGGAACAGACGCGAGTGCTATTTGCACTGTGTATTGAAATGGGAGCGCAATAGTGACTTTCCTTACAAGAAAACACCTCTTGCTCGTAGGACCAGAAACTGCATGGGATTCAACTCCATTTCTGACTGGGAAACAAACACTAGCTCGCCTTACAAGAAACACACTCTGCTTTTGAGAAAAAAGCACTCTTCTACTCTACTGTGTTTCCTATGGAGTTCGAACAGTGTGCTTGCTCAGAACAAAAGAACTGTGCTTCCTACACACACGGGCCATATCTAGTTCAAATCTGCTTAGGAAACTGACAAGAACAGTAGCTCTGCTTCAGTCCAATACACTGTACTTGTTGGGAACAGATGCGAGTGCTCTTTGCACTGTGTATGGCAATGGGAGCCCAATAGTGACTTTATTACCAGAAAACAACTCTTGCTCGTAGGACCAAAAACTGTATGTGATTCAACTCCATTTAGGACTGGGAAACAAACACTAGCTCGACTTACAAGAAACACACTCTGCTTTTGAGAAAAGATCACTCTTCTACTGTACTGTGTTTCTTATAGGGCCAGAAGAGTGAGCTTGCTCAGAACAAAAGAACTGTGCTTCCTACAAATATGGCCATATCTAGTTCAATTCTGCTTAGGAAACTGAATAGAACAGTAGCTCCTGTTCAGTCCAATACACTGTACATGCTGGGAACAGACGCCAGTGCTATTTGCCCTGTGAATGACAATGGGAGCACAATAGTGACTCTTCTTACCAGAAAACAACTCTTGCTCGTAGGACAAGAATCTGCATGTGATTCAACTCCATTTAGGACTGGGAAACAAACGCTAGCTCGCCTAACAAGAAACACACTCTGCTTTTGAGAAAAGAGCACACTTCTACTCGACTGTGTTTCCTATGGGGTCCGAACAGTGAGCTTGCTCAGAACAAAAGAACTGTGCTTCCTACACACACGGGCCATATCTAGTTCAACTCTGCTTAGGAAACTGACAAGAACAGTAGCTCCGATTCAGTCCAATACACTGTACTTGCTGGGAACAGACACGAGTGCTATTTGCACTGTGTATGTAAATGGGAGCGCAATAGTGACTTTCCTTACCAGAAAACAACTCTTGGTCGTAGGACAAAAAACTGCATGTGATTCAACTCCATTTAGGACTGGGAAACAAACGCTATCTCGCCTTACAAAAAACAAACTCTGCTTTTGAGAAAAGAGCACTCTTCTACTCTACTGTGTTTTCTAGGGTGTCTGAACAGTGAGCTTGCTCAGAACAAAATTACTGTGCTTCCTACACACACGGGCCATATCTAGTTTATCTCTGCTTAGGAAACTGACAAGAACAGTAGCTCCGCTTCAGTCCAATACACTGTACTTGCTGGGAATAGACACGAGTGCTATTTGCACTGTGTATGGCAATGGGAGCACAATAGTGACTTTCCTTACCAGAAAACACCTCTTGCTCCTAGGACCAGAAACTGCATGGGATTCAACTCCATTTCTGACTGGGAAACAAACACTAGCTTGCATTACAAGAAACACGCTCTGCTTTTGAGAAAAGAGCACTCTTCTACTCTACTGTGTTTCTATAGTGCCAGAACAGTGAGCTTGCTCAGAACAAAAGAACTGTGCTGCATACAAATACTGCCATATCTAGTTCAATTCTGCTTAGGAAAATGAAAAGAACAGTAGCTCCTGTTCAGTCCAATACACTGTACATGCTTTGAACAGATGCCAGAGGTATTTGCCCTGTGTATGACAATGGGAGCGCAATAGTGACTCTTCTAACCAGAAAACAACTCTTGCTCATAGGACAAGAATCTGCATGTGATTCAATTCCATTTAGAACTGGGAAACTAACGCGAGCTCGCCTAACAAGAAACACACTCTGCTTTTGAGAAAAGAGCACTCTTCTACTCTACTGTGTTTCCTATGGGGTCCGAACAGTGAGCTTGCTCAGAACAAAAGAACTGTGCTTCCTACACACACGGGCCATATCTAGTTCAACTCTGCTTAGGAAACTGACAAGAACGGTAGCTCCTCTTCAGTCCAATACACTGTACTAGCTGGGAACAGACGCGAGTGCTATTTGCCCTGTGTATGGCAATAGGAGCACAATAGTGACTTTTCTTATCAGAAAACAACTCTTACTCATAGGACAAGAAACTGCATGGGATTCAACTCCATTTCTGACAGGGAAACAAACACTAGCTCGCCTTACAAGAAACACACTCTGCTTTTGAGAAAAGAGCACTCTTCTACTCTACTGTGTTTCCTATGGGGTCCGAACATTGAGCTTGCTCAGAACAAAAGAACTGTGCTTCCTACACACACGGGCCATATCTAGTTCAACTCTGCTTAGGAAACTGACAAGAACAGTAGCTCCTCTTCAGTCCAATACACTGTACTTGCTGGAAACAGACGCGAGTGCTATTGGCACTGTGTATGGCAATGGGAGCGCAATAGTGACTCTTCTTACCAGAAAACAACTCTTGCTCGTAGGACCAGAAACTGCATGTGATTCAGCTCCATTTAGGACTGGGAAACAAACTCTAGCTCACCTTACAAGAAACACACTCTGCTTTTGAGAAAAGAGCACTCTTCTACTCTACTGTGTTTCCTATGGGGTCCGAACAGTGAGCTTGCTCAGAACAAAATTACTGTGCTTCCTACACACACGGGCCATATCTAGTTTATCTCTGCTTAGGAAACTGACAAGAACAGTAGCTCCGCTTCAGTCCAATACACTGTACTTGCTGGGAATAGACACGAGTGCTATTTGCACTGTGTATGGCAATGGGAGCACAATAGTGACTTTCCTTACCAGAAAACACCTCTTGCTCCTAGGACCAGAAACTGCATGGGATTCAACTCCATTTCTGACTGGGAAACAAACACTAGCTTGCATTACAAGAAACACGCTCTGCTTTTGAGAAAAGAGCACTCTTCTACTCTACTGTGTTTCTATAGTGCCAGAACAGTGAGCTTGCTCAGAACAAAAGAACTGTGCTGCATACAAATACTGCCATATCTAGTTCAATTCTGCTTAGGAAAATGAAAAGAACAGTAGCTCCTGTTCAGTCCAATACACTGTACATGCTTTGAACAGATGCCAGAGGTATTTGCCCTGTGTATGACAATGGGAGCGCAATAGTGACTCTTCTAACCAGAAAACAACTCTTGCTCATAGGACAAGAATCTGCATGTGATTCAATTCCATTTAGAACTGGGAAACTAACGCGAGCTCGCCTAACAAGAAACACACTCTGCTTTTGAGAAAAGAGCACTCTTCTACTCTACTGTGTTTCCTATGGGGTCCGAACAGTGAGCTTGCTCAGAACAAAAGAACTGTGCTTCCTACACACACGGGCCATATCTAGTTCAACTCTGCTTAGGAAACTGACAAGAACGGTAGCTCCTCTTCAGTCCAATACACTGTACTAGCTGGGAACAGACGCGAGTGCTATTTGCCCTGTGTATGGCAATAGGAGCACAATAGTGACTTTTCTTATCAGAAAACAACTCTTACTCATAGGACAAGAAACTGCATGGGATTCAACTCCATTTCTGACAGGGAAACAAACACTAGCTCGCCTTACAAGAAACACACTCTGCTTTTGAGAAAAGAGCACTCTTCTACTCTACTGTGTTTCCTATGGGGTCCGAACATTGAGCTTGCTCAGAACAAAAGAACTGTGCTTCCTACACACACGGGCCATATCTAGTTCAACTCTGCTTAGGAAACTGACAAGAACAGTAGCTCCTCTTCAGTCCAATACACTGTACTTGCTGGAAACAGACGCGAGTGCTATTGGCACTGTGTATGGCAATGGGAGCGCAATAGTGACTCTTCTTACCAGAAAACAACTCTTGCTCGTAGGACCAGAAACTGCATGTGATTCAGCTCCATTTAGGACTGGGAAACAAACTCTAGCTCACCTTACAAGAAACACACTCTGCTTTTGAGAAAAGAGCACTCTTCTACTCTACTGTGTTTCCTATGGGGTCCGAACAGTGAGCTTGCTCAGAACAAAAGAACTGTGTTTCCTACACACATGGGCCATATCTAGTTCAACTCTGCTTAGGAAACTGACAAGAACAGTAGCTCCGATTCAGTCCAATACACTGTACTTGCTGGGAACAGACACGAGTGCTATTTGCACTGTGTATGTAAATGGGAGCACAATAGTGACTTTCCTTACCAGAAAACAACTCTTGGTCGTAGGACAAAAAACTGCATGTGATTCAACTCCATTTAGGACTGGGAAACAAACGCTAGCTCACCTTACAAGAAACACACTCTGCTTTTGAGAAAAGAGCAGTCTTCTACTCTATTGTGTTTCCTTTGGGGTCCGAACATTGAGCTTGCTCAGAACAAAAGAACTGTGCTTCCTACACACACGGGCCATATCTAGTTCAACTCTGCTTAGGAAACTGACAAGAACAGTAGCTTCTCTTCAGTCCAATACACTGTACTTGCTGGGAACAGATGCGAGGGCTATTTGCACTGTGTATGGCAATGGAAGCGCAATAGTGACTTTCCTTACCAGAAAACAACTCTTGCTCATAGGACCACAAACTGCATGTGATTCAGCTCCATTTAGGACGGGAAAAAAAATGCTTACTCGCCTTACAAGAAACACACTCTGCTTTTGAGAAAAGAGCACTCTTCTACACTACTGTGTTTCCTATGGGGTCCGAACAGTGAGCTTGCTCAGAACAAAAGAACAGTGCTTCCTACACACACAGACCATATGTAGTTCAACTCTGCTTAGGAAACTGACAAGAACAGTAGCTCCTATTCAGTCCAATACACTGTACTAGCTGGGAACAGACGCGAGTGCTATTTGCACTGTGAATGAAAATGGGAGCGCAATAGTGACTTTCCTTACCAGAAAACAAATCTTGGTCGTAGGACAAAAAACTGCATGTGATTCAACTCCATTTAGAACTGGGAAACAAACGCTATCTCGCCTTACAAAAAACACACTCTGCTTTTGAGAAAAGAGCACTCTTCTACTCTACTGTGTTTTCTAGGGGGTCTGAACAGTGAGCTTGATCAGAACAAAAGTACTGTGCTTCCTACACACACGGGCCATATCTAGTTCAACTCTGCTTAGGAAACTGACAAGAACAGTAGCTCCGCTTCAGTCCAATACACTGTACTTGCTGGGAACAGATGCTATTTGCACTGTGTATGGCAATGGGAGCGCAATAGTGACTTTATTACCAGAAAACAACTCTTGCTCGTAGGACCAAAAAATACATGTGATTCAACTTCATTTCGGACTGGGAAACAAATGCTAGCTCGCCTTACAAAAAAACACTCTGCTTTTGAGAAAAGAGCACTCTTCTACTCTACTGTGTTTCCTATGGGTTCCGAACAGTGAGCTTGCTAAGAAAAAAAGAACTGTGCTTCCTACACACCCGGGCCATATGTAGTCCAACACTGCTTAGGAAACTGAAAAGAACGGTAGCTCCTTTTCAGTCCAATACACTGTACTAGCTGGGAACAGACGCGAGTTCTATTTGCCCTGTGTATGGCAATAGGAGCACAATAGTGACTCTTCTTATCAGAAAACAACTCTTACTCATAGGACAAGAAACTGCATGGGATTCAACTCCATTTCTGACTGGGAAACAAACACTAGCTCGCCTTACAAGAAACACACTCTGCTTTTGAGAAAAGAGCACTCTTCTACTCTACTGTGTTTCCTATGGTGTCCGGATAGTGAGCTTGCACAAAACAAAAGAACTGTGCTTCCTACACACAGCGGCCATATCTAGTTCAACTCTGCTTAGCAAACTGAGAAGAACAGTAGCTCCGCTTCAGTCCAATACACTGTACATGTTGGGAACAGATGCGAGTGCTATTTACACTGTGTATGGCAACGGGAGCGCAACAGTGACTTTATTACCAGAAAACAACTCTTGCTCGTAAGACCAAAAACTGCATGTGATTCAACTCCATTTAGGACTGGGAAACAAACGCTAGCTCGCCTTACAAGAAACACACTCTGCTTTTGAGAAAAGAGCACTCTTCTACTCTACTGTGTTTCCTATAGGTCCAGAACAGTGAGATTGCTCATAACAAAAGAACTGTGCTTCATACAAATACTGCCATATCTAGTTCAATTCTGCTTAGGAAACTGAAAAGAACAGTAGCTCCTGTTCAGTGCAATACACTGTACATTCTGGGAACAGACACCAGTGCTATTTGCCCTGTGTATGACAATGGGAGTGCAATAGTGACTCTTCTTACCAGAAAACAACTCATGCTCGTAGGACCAGAAACTGCATGTGATTCAACTCCATTTAGGAGTGGGAAACAAACGCTAGCTCGCCTTACAAGAAACACACTCTGCTTTTGAGAAAAGAGCACTCTTCTACTCGACTGTGTATCCTATGGGGTCCGAACAGTGAGCTTGCTCAGAACAAAAGAACTGGGCTTCCTACACACACGGGCCATATCTAGTTCAACTCTGCTTAGGAAACTGACAAGAACGGTAGCTCCTCTTCAGTCCAATACACTGTACTAGCTGGGAACAGACGCGAGTGCTATTTGCCCTGTGTATGGCAATAGGAGCACAATAGTGACTCTTCTTATCAGAAAACAACTCTTACTCATAGGACAAGAAACTGCATGGGATTCAACTCCATTTCTGACAGGGAAACAAACACTAGCTCGCCTTACAAGAAACACACTCTGCTTTTGAGAAAAGAGCAGTCTTCTACTCTACTGTGTTTCCTATGGGGTCAAAACATTGAGCTTGCTCAGAACAAAAGAACTGTGCTTCCTACACACACGGGCCATATCTAGTTCAACTCTGCTTAGGAAACTGACAAGAACAGTAGCTCCTCTTCAGTCCAATACACTGTACTTGCTGGAAACAGACGCGAGTGCTATTGGCACTGTGTATGGCAATGGGAGCGCAATAGTGACTCTTCTTACCAGAAAACAACTCTTGCTCGTAGGACCAGAAACTGCATGTGATTCAGCTCCATTTAGGACTGGGAAACAAATGCTAGCTCGCCTTAGAAGAAACACACTCTGCTTTTGAGAAAAGAGCACTCTTCTACTCTACTGTGTTTCCTATGGGGTCCGAACAGTGAGCTTGCTCAGAACAAAAGAACTGTGCTTCCTACACACACGGGCCATATCTACTTCAACTCTGCTTAGGAAACTGACAAGAACAGTAGCTCCTATTCAGTCCAATACACTGTACTTGCTGGGAACAGACGTGAGTGCTATTTGCACTGTCTATGGCAATAGGAGCACAATAGTGTCTCTTCTTAGCAGAAAACAACTCTTGCTCATAGGACCAGAAACTGCATGGGATTCAACTCCATTTCTGACTGGGAAACAAACACTAGCTCGCCTTATAAGAAACACACTCTGCTTTTGAGAAAAGAGCACTCTTCTACTCTAATGTCTTTTCTATGTGGTCCGAACTGTGAGCTTGCTCAGAACAAAAGAACTGTGCTTCCTACACACAGGGGCCATATCTAGTTCAACTCTGCTTAGGAAACTGACAAGAACAGTAGCTCCACTTCAGTCCAATACACTGTACTTGCTGGGGACAGACGCCAGTGCTATTTGCCCTGTGTATGACAATGGGAGCGCAATAGTGACTCTTCTTACCAGAAAACAACTCTTGCTCATAGGACCAGAAACTGCATGGGATTCAACTCCATTTCTGACTGGAAAACAAACACTAGCTCGCGTTACAAGAAACACACTCTCCTTTTGAGAAAAGATCACTCTTTTACTCTAATGTGTTTCCTGTGGCGTCCGAATAGTGAGCTTGCTCTGAACAAAAGAACTGTGCTTCCTACACACATGGGCCATATCTAGTTCAACTCTGCTTAGGAAACTGACAAGAACAGTAGCTCCTCTTCAGTCCAATACACTGTACTTGTTGGGAACAGATGCGAATGCTATTTGCACTGAGTATGGAAATGGGAGCACAATAGTGACTTTCCTTACCAGAAAACAACTCTTGCTCGTAGGACCAAAAACTGCATGTGATTCAACTCCGTTTAGGACTGGGAAACAAATGCTAGCTCGCCTTACAAGAAACACACTCTGCTTTTGAGAAGAGAGCACTCTTCTACTCTACTGTGTTTCCTATAGGGCCAGAACAGTGAGCTTGCTCAGAACGAAAAACTGTGCTTCCTACAAATATGGCCATATCTAGTTCAATTCTGCTTAGGAAACTGAAAAGAACAGTAGATCCTCTTCAGTGCAATACACTGTACATGCTGGGAACAGACGCCAGGGCTATATGCTCTCTGTAAGACAATGGGAGCACAATGGTGACTCTTCTTACCAGAAAACAACTCTTGCTCGTATGACCAGAAACTGTATGTGATTCAACTCCATTTAGGACTGGGAAACAAACACTAGCTCTCCTTACAAGAAACACACTCTGCTTTTGAGAAAAGAGCACTCTTCTACTCTACTGTGTATCCTATGGGCTCGGAACAGTGAGCTTGCTCAGAGCAAAAGAACTGTGCTTCCTAAACACAGGGGCCATATCTAGTTCAACTCTGATTAGGAAATTGACAAGAACAGCAGCTCCTCTTCAATCCAATACACTGTACTTGCTGGGAACAGACGCAAGGGCTATTTGCACTGTGTATGGCAATGGGAGTGCAATAGTGACTTTCCATACCAGAAAACAACTCTTGCTCGTAGTACCAAAAACAGGATGTGATTCAACTCCATTTAGGACTGGGAAACAAACGCTAGCTTGCCTTACAAGAAACACACTCTGCTTTTGAGAAAAGAGCACTCTTCTACTCTACTGTGTTTCCTATGGTGTCCGAAGAGTGAGCTTGCTCAGAACAAAAGAACTGTGCTTCCTAAACACACGGGCCATATCTAGTTCAACTCTGCTTAGGAAACTGACAAGAACGGTAGCTCCTCTTCAGTCCAATACACTGTAATAGCTGGGAACAGACACTAGTGCTACTTGCACTGTGTATGGCAATAGGAGCACAATAGTGACTTTTCTTATCAGAAAACACCTCTTGCTCATAGGACCAGAAATTGCATGGGATTCAACTCCATTTCTGACTGGGAAACAAACACTAGCTCGCCTTATAAGAAACACACTCTGATTTTGAGAAAAGAGCACTCTTCTACTCTAATGTCTTTTCTATGGGGTCGTAACAGTGAGCTTGCTCAGAACAAAAGAACTGTGCTTCCTACACACAGGGGCCATATCTAGTTCAACTCTGCTTAGGAAACTGACAAGAACAGTAGCTCCACTTCAGTCCAATACACTGTACTCGCTGGGAACAGACGCCAGTGCTATTTGCCCTGTGTACGACAATGGGAGCGCAATAGTGACTCTTCTTACCAGAAAACAACTCTTGTTCGTAGGACCAGAAACTCCATGCGATTCAACTCCATTTTTGACTGGAAAACAAACACTATCTCGCGTTACAAGAAAGACACTCTCATTTTGAGAAAAGAGCACTCTTCTACTCTAATGTGTTTCCTATGGGGTCCGAATAGTGAGCTTGCTCAGAACAAAAGAACTGTGCTTCCTACACACATGGGCCATATCTAGTTCAACTCTGCTTAGGAAACTGACAAGAACAGTAGCTCCGCTTCAGTCCAATACACTGTACTTGCTGGGAACAGACGCAAGTGCTATTTGCACTGAGTATGGAAATGGGAACACAATAGTGACTTTCCTTACCAGAAACAACCAAAAACTGCATGTGATTCAAATCCGTTTAGGACTGGGAAACAAATGCTAGCTCGCCTTACAAGAAACACACTCTGCTTTTGAGAAAAGAGCACTCTTCTACTCTACTGTGTTTCCTATAGGTCCAGAACAGTGAGATTGCTCAGAACAAAAGAACTGTGCTTCATACAAATACTGCCATATCTAGTTCAATTCTGCTTAGGAAACTGAAAAGAACAGTAGCTCCTGTTCAGTGCAATACACTCTAAATTCTGGGAACAGACACCAGTGCTATTTGCCCTGTGTATGACAATGGGAGTGCAATAGTGACTCTTCTTACCAGAAAACAACTCATGCTCGTAGGACCAGAAACTGCATGTGATTCAACTCCATTTAGGAGTGGGAAACAAACGCTAGCTCGCGTAACAAGAAACACACTCTGCTTTTGAGAAAAGAGCACTCTTCTACTCGACTGTGTATCCTATGGGGTCCGAACAGTGAGCTTGCTCAGAACAAAAGAACTGGGCTTCCTACATACACGGGCCATATCTAGTTCAACTCTGCTTCGGAAACTGACAAGAACAGTAGCTCCGCTTCAGTCCAATACACTGTACTTTCTGGGAACAGATGCGAATGCTATTTACACTGTATATGGCAATGGGAGTGCAACAGTGACTTTATTACCAGAAAACAACTCTTGCTCGTTAGGACCAAAAACTGCATGTGATTCAACTCCATTTAGGACTGCGAAACAAACGCTAGCTCTCCTTACAAGAAACACACTCTGCTTTTGAGAAAAGAGCAGTCTTCTACTCTACTGTGTTTCCTATGGGGTCCGAACACTGAGCTTGCTCAGAACAAAAGAACTGTGCTTCCTACACACCCGGGCCATATGTAGTCCAACACTGCTTAGGAAACTGAAAAGAACGGTAGCTCCTTTTCAGTCCAATACACTGTACTAGCTGGGAACAGACGCGAGTTCTATTTGCCCTGTGTATGGCAATAGGAGCACAATAGTGACTCTTCTTATCAGAAAACAACTCTTACTCATAGGACAAGAAACTGCATGGGATTCAACTCCATTTCTGACTGGGAAACAAACACTAGCTCGCCTTACAAGAAACACACTCTGCTTTTGAGAAAAGAGCACTCTTCTACTCTACTGTGTTTCCTATGGTGTCCGGATAGTGAGCTTGCACAAAACAAAAGAACTGTGCTTCCTACACACAGCGGCCATATCTAGTTCAACTCTGCTTAGCAAACTGAGAAGAACAGTAGCTCCGCTTCAGTCCAATACACTGTACATGTTGGGAACAGATGCGAGTGCTATTTACACTGTGTATGGCAACGGGAGCGCAACAGTGACTTTATTACCAGAAAACAACTCTTGCTCGTAAGACCAAAAACTGCATGTGATTCAACTCCATTTAGGACTGGGAAACAAACGCTAGCTCGCCTTACAAGAAACACACTCTGCTTTTGAGAAAAGAGCACTCTTCTACTCTACTGTGTTTCCTATAGGTCCAGAACAGTGAGATTGCTCATAACAAAAGAACTGTGCTTCATACAAATACTGCCATATCTAGTTCAATTCTGCTTAGGAAACTGAAAAGAACAGTAGCTCCTGTTCAGTGCAATACACTGTACATTCTGGGAACAGACACCAGTGCTATTTGCCCTGTGTATGACAATGGGAGTGCAATAGTGACTCTTCTTACCAGAAAACAACTCATGCTCGTAGGACCAGAAACTGCATGTGATTCAACTCCATTTAGGAGTGGGAAACAAACGCTAGCTCGCCTTACAAGAAACACACTCTGCTTTTGAGAAAAGAGCACTCTTCTACTCGACTGTGTATCCTATGGGGTCCGAACAGTGAGCTTGCTCAGAACAAAAGAACTGGGCTTCCTACACACACGGGCCATATCTAGTTCAACTCTGCTTAGGAAACTGACAAGAACGGTAGCTCCTCTTCAGTCCAATACACTGTACTAGCTGGGAACAGACGCGAGTGCTATTTGCCCTGTGTATGGCAATAGGAGCACAATAGTGACTCTTCTTATCAGAAAACAACTCTTACTCATAGGACAAGAAACTGCATGGGATTCAACTCCATTTCTGACAGGGAAACAAACACTAGCTCGCCTTACAAGAAACACACTCTGCTTTTGAGAAAAGAGCAGTCTTCTACTCTACTGTGTTTCCTATGGGGTCAAAACATTGAGCTTGCTCAGAACAAAAGAACTGTGCTTCCTACACACACGGGCCATATCTAGTTCAACTCTGCTTAGGAAACTGACAAGAACAGTAGCTCCTCTTCAGTCCAATACACTGTACTTGCTGGAAACAGACGCGAGTGCTATTGGCACTGTGTATGGCAATGGGAGCGCAATAGTGACTCTTCTTACCAGAAAACAACTCTTGCTCGTAGGACCAGAAACTGCATGTGATTCAGCTCCATTTAGGACTGGGAAACAAATGCTAGCTCGCCTTAGAAGAAACACACTCTGCTTTTGAGAAAAGAGCACTCTTCTACTCTACTGTGTTTCCTATGGGGTCCGAACAGTGAGCTTGCTCAGAACAAAAGAACTGTGCTTCCTACACACACGGGCCATATCTACTTCAACTCTGCTTAGGAAACTGACAAGAACAGTAGCTCCTATTCAGTCCAATACACTGTACTTGCTGGGAACAGACGTGAGTGCTATTTGCACTGTCTATGGCAATAGGAGCACAATAGTGTCTCTTCTTAGCAGAAAACAACTCTTGCTCATAGGACCAGAAACTGCATGGGATTCAACTCCATTTCTGACTGGGAAACAAACACTAGCTCGCCTTATAAGAAACACACTCTGCTTTTGAGAAAAGAGCACTCTTCTACTCTAATGTCTTTTCTATGTGGTCCGAACTGTGAGCTTGCTCAGAACAAAAGAACTGTGCTTCCTACACACAGGGGCCATATCTAGTTCAACTCTGCTTAGGAAACTGACAAGAACAGTAGCTCCACTTCAGTCCAATACACTGTACTTGCTGGGGACAGACGCCAGTGCTATTTGCCCTGTGTATGACAATGGGAGCGCAATAGTGACTCTTCTTACCAGAAAACAACTCTTGCTCATAGGACCAGAAACTGCATGGGATTCAACTCCATTTCTGACTGGAAAACAAACACTAGCTCGCGTTACAAGAAACACACTCTCCTTTTGAGAAAAGATCACTCTTTTACTCTAATGTGTTTCCTGTGGCGTCCGAATAGTGAGCTTGCTCTGAACAAAAGAACTGTGCTTCCTACACACATGGGCCATATCTAGTTCAACTCTGCTTAGGAAACTGACAAGAACAGTAGCTCCTCTTCAGTCCAATACACTGTACTTGTTGGGAACAGATGCGAATGCTATTTGCACTGAGTATGGAAATGGGAGCACAATAGTGACTTTCCTTACCAGAAAACAACTCTTGCTCGTAGGACCAAAAACTGCATGTGATTCAACTCCGTTTAGGACTGGGAAACAAATGCTAGCTCGCCTTACAAGAAACACACTCTGCTTTTGAGAAGAGAGCACTCTTCTACTCTACTGTGTTTCCTATAGGGCCAGAACAGTGAGCTTGCTCAGAACGAAAAACTGTGCTTCCTACAAATATGGCCATATCTAGTTCAATTCTGCTTAGGAAACTGAAAAGAACAGTAGATCCTCTTCAGTGCAATACACTGTACATGCTGGGAACAGACGCCAGGGCTATATGCTCTCTGTAAGACAATGGGAGCACAATGGTGACTCTTCTTACCAGAAAACAACTCTTGCTCGTATGACCAGAAACTGTATGTGATTCAACTCCATTTAGGACTGGGAAACAAACACTAGCTCTCCTTACAAGAAACACACTCTGCTTTTGAGAAAAGAGCACTCTTCTACTCTACTGTGTATCCTATGGGCTCGGAACAGTGAGCTTGCTCAGAGCAAAAGAACTGTGCTTCCTAAACACAGGGGCCATATCTAGTTCAACTCTGATTAGGAAATTGACAAGAACAGCAGCTCCTCTTCAATCCAATACACTGTACTTGCTGGGAACAGACGCAAGGGCTATTTGCACTGTGTATGGCAATGGGAGTGCAATAGTGACTTTCCATACCAGAAAACAACTCTTGCTCGTAGTACCAAAAACAGGATGTGATTCAACTCCATTTAGGACTGGGAAACAAACGCTAGCTTGCCTTACAAGAAACACACTCTGCTTTTGAGAAAAGAGCACTCTTCTACTCTACTGTGTTTCCTATGGTGTCCGAAGAGTGAGCTTGCTCAGAACAAAAGAACTGTGCTTCCTAAACACACGGGCCATATCTAGTTCAACTCTGCTTAGGAAACTGACAAGAACGGTAGCTCCTCTTCAGTCCAATACACTGTAATAGCTGGGAACAGACACTAGTGCTACTTGCACTGTGTATGGCAATAGGAGCACAATAGTGACTTTTCTTATCAGAAAACACCTCTTGCTCATAGGACCAGAAATTGCATGGGATTCAACTCCATTTCTGACTGGGAAACAAACACTAGCTCGCCTTATAAGAAACACACTCTGATTTTGAGAAAAGAGCACTCTTCTACTCTAATGTCTTTTCTATGGGGTCGTAACAGTGAGCTTGCTCAGAACAAAAGAACTGTGCTTCCTACACACAGGGGCCATATCTAGTTCAACTCTGCTTAGGAAACTGACAAGAACAGTAGCTCCACTTCAGTCCAATACACTGTACTCGCTGGGAACAGACGCCAGTGCTATTTGCCCTGTGTACGACAATGGGAGCGCAATAGTGACTCTTCTTACCAGAAAACAACTCTTGTTCGTAGGACCAGAAACTCCATGCGATTCAACTCCATTTTTGACTGGAAAACAAACACTATCTCGCGTTACAAGAAAGACACTCTCATTTTGAGAAAAGAGCACTCTTCTACTCTAATGTGTTTCCTATGGGGTCCGAATAGTGAGCTTGCTCAGAACAAAAGAACTGTGCTTCCTACACACATGGGCCATATCTAGTTCAACTCTGCTTAGGAAACTGACAAGAACAGTAGCTCCGCTTCAGTCCAATACACTGTACTTGCTGGGAACAGACGCAAGTGCTATTTGCACTGAGTATGGAAATGGGAACACAATAGTGACTTTCCTTACCAGAAAACAACCAAAAACTGCATGTGATTCAAATCCGTTTAGGACTGGGAAACAAATGCTAGCTCGCCTTACAAGAAACACACTCTGCTTTTGAGAAAAGAGCACTCTTCTACTCTACTGTGTTTCCTATAGGTCCAGAACAGTGAGATTGCTCAGAACAAAAGAACTGTGCTTCATACAAATACTGCCATATCTAGTTCAATTCTGCTTAGGAAACTGAAAAGAACAGTAGCTCCTGTTCAGTGCAATACACTCTAAATTCTGGGAACAGACACCAGTGCTATTTGCCCTGTGTATGACAATGGGAGTGCAATAGTGACTCTTCTTACCAGAAAACAACTCATGCTCGTAGGACCAGAAACTGCATGTGATTCAACTCCATTTAGGAGTGGGAAACAAACGCTAGCTCGCGTAACAAGAAACACACTCTGCTTTTGAGAAAAGAGCACTCTTCTACTCGACTGTGTATCCTATGGGGTCCGAACAGTGAGCTTGCTCAGAACAAAAGAACTGGGCTTCCTACATACACGGGCCATATCTAGTTCAACTCTGCTTCGGAAACTGACAAGAACAGTAGCTCCGCTTCAGTCCAATACACTGTACTTTCTGGGAACAGATGCGAATGCTATTTACACTGTATATGGCAATGGGAGTGCAACAGTGACTTTATTACCAGAAAACAACTCTTGCTCGTAGGACCAAAAACTGCATGTGATTCAACTCCATTTAGGACTGCGAAACAAACGCTAGCTCTCCTTACAAGAAACACACTCTGCTTTTGAGAAAAGAGCAGTCTTCTACTCTACTGTGTTTCCTATGGGGTCCGAACACTGAGCTTGCTCAGAACAAAAGAACTGTGCTTCCTACACACACGGGCCATATCTAGTTCAACTCTGCTTAGGAAACTGACAAGAACAGTAGCTCCTCTTCAGTCCAATACACTGTACTTGCTGGGAACAGACGCGAGTGCTATTGGCACTGTGTATGGCAATGGGAGAGCAATAGTGACTTTCCTTACCAGAAAACAACTCTTGCTCGTAGGACCAGAAACTGCATGTGATTCAACTCCATTTAGGACTGGGAAACAAATGCTAGCTCGCCTTACAAGAAACACACTCTGCTTTTGAGAAAAGAGCACTCTTCTACTCTACTGTGTTTCCTTTGAGGTCCGAACAGTGAGCTTGCTCAGAACAAAAGAAATGTGCTTCCTACACACACGGACCATATGTAGTTCAACTCTGTTTAGGAAACTGACAAGAACAGTAGCTCCTATTCAGTCCAATACACTGTACT
This sequence comes from Peromyscus eremicus, assembly GCF_949786415.1. NCBI lineage: Eukaryota > Metazoa > Chordata > Mammalia > Rodentia > Cricetidae > Peromyscus > Peromyscus eremicus. Next base: position 60,936 of record NW_026734669.1, on the reverse strand, counting down.
TGCTGGGAACAGACGCGAGTGCTCTTTGCACTGTGTATGTAAATGGGAGCGTAATAGTGACTTTCCTTACCAGAAAACACCTCTTGCTCGTAGGACCAGAAACTGCATGGGATTCAACTCCATTTAGGACTGGGAAACAAACACTAGCTCGCCTTACAAGAAACACACTCTGCTTTTGAGAAAAGAGCACTCTTCTACTCTACTGTGTTTCCTATAGGGCTAGAACAGTGAGCTTGCTCAGAACAAAAGAACTGTGCTTCATACAAATACTGCCATATCTATTTCAATTCTGCTTAGGAAACTGACAAGAACAGTAGCTCCTGTTCAGTCCAATACACTGTACATGCTGGGAACAGATGTCAGAGTTATTTGCCCTGTGTATGACAAGGGGAGCGCAATAGTGACTCTTCTTACCAGAAAACAACTCTTCCTCGTAGGACAAGAATCTGCATGTGATTCAACTCCATTTAGGACTGGGAAACAAACGCTAGCTCGCCTAACAAGAAACACACTCTGCTTTTGAGAAAAGAGCACTCTTCTATTCTTCTGTGTTTCTATATGGTCCGAACAGTGAGCTTGCTCAGAACAAAAGAACTGTGCTCCCTACACACAGGGGCCATATCTAGTTCAACTCTGCTTAGCAAACTGACAAGAACAGTAGTTTCGCTTCAGTCCAATACACTGTACTTGCTGGGAACAGACGCGAGTGCTATTTTCACTGAGTATGGCAAAGGGAGCGCAGTAGTGACTTTCCTTACCAGTAAACAACTCTTGCTCGTAGGACCAAAAACTGCATGTGATTCAACTCCGTTTAGGACTGGGAAACAAACGCTAGCTCGCCTTACAAGAAACACACTCTGCTTTTGAGAAAAGAGCACTCTTCTACTCTACTGTGTTTCCTATGGGGTCCGAACATTGAGCTTGCTCAGAACAAAAGAACTGTGCTTCCTACACACACGGGCTATATCTAGTTTAACTCTGCTTAGGAAACTGACAAGAACAGTAGCTCCGCTTCAGTCCAATACACTGTACTTGCTGGGAACAGATGCGAGTGCTATTTGCACTGTGTATGACAATGGGAGTGCAATAGTGACTTTATTACCCGAAAACAACTCTTGCTCATAGGACCAGAAACTGCAGGGGATTCAACTCCATTTCTGACTGGGAAACAAACACTAGCTCGCCTTATAAGAAACACACTCTGCTTTTGAGAAAAGAGCACTCTTCTACTCTAATGTCTTTTCTATGGGGTCTGAACAGTGAGCTTCCTCAGAACAAAAGAACTGTGCTTCCTACACACAGGGGCCATATCTAGTTCAACTCTGCTTAGGAAACTGACAAGAACAGTAGCTCCACTTCAGTCCAATACACTGTACTTGCTGGGAACAGAAGCCAGTGCTTTTTGCCCTGTGTATGACAATGGGAGCGCAATAGTGACTCTTCTTACCAGAAAACAACTCTTGCTCATAGGACCAGAAACTGCATGGGATTCAACTCCATTTCTGACTGGAAAACAAACACTAGCTCGCGTTACAAGAAACACACTCTCCTTTTGAGAAAAGATCACTCTTTTACTCTAATGTGTTTCCTATGGCGTCCGAATAGTGAGCTTGCTCTGAACAAAAGAACTGTGCTTCCTACACACATGGGCCATATCTAGTTCAACTCTGCTTAGGAAACTGACAAGAACAGTAGCTCCTCTTCAGTCCAATACACTGTACTTGTTGGGAACAGATGCGAATGCTATTTGCACTGAGTATGGAAATGGGAGCACAATAGTGACTTTCCTTACCAGAAAACAACTCTTGCTCGTAGGACCAAAAACTGCATGTGATTCAACTCCGTTTAGGACTGGGAAACAAATGCTAGCTCGCCTTACAAGAAACACACTCTGCTTTTGAGAAAAGAGCACTCTTCTACTCTACTGTGTTTCCTATAGGTCCAGAACAGTGAGATTGCTCAGAACAAAAGAACTGTGCTTCATACAAATACTGCCATATCTAGTTCAATTCTGCTTAGGAAACTGAAAAGAACAGTAGCTCCTGTTCAGTGCAATACACTGTACATTCTGGGAACAGACACCAGTGCTATTTGCCCTGTGTATGACAATGGGAGTGCAATAGTGACTCTTCTTACCAGAAAACAACTCATGCTCGTAGGACCAGAAACTGCATGTGATTCAACTCCATTTAGGAGTGGGAAACAAACGCTAGCTCGCGTAACAAGAAACACACTCTGCTTTTGAGAAAAGAGCACTCTTCTACTCGACTGTGTATCCTATGGGGTCCGAACAGTGAGCTTGCTCAGAACAAAAGAACTGGGCTTCCTACACACACGGGCCATATCTAGTTCAACTCTGCTTCGGAAACTGACAAGAACAGTAGCTCCGCTTCAGTCCAATACACTGTACTTTCTGGGAACAGATGCGAATGCTATTTACACTGTATATGGCAATGGGAGTGCAACAGTGACTTTATTACCAGAAAACAACTCTTGCTCGTAGGACCAAAAACTGCATGTGATTCAACTCCATTTAGGACTGCGAAACAAACGCTAGCTCTCCTTACAAGAAACACACTCTGCTTTTGAGAAAAGAGCAGTCTTCTACTCTACTGTGTTTCCTATGGGGTCCGAACACTGAGCTTGCTCAGAACAAAAGAACTGTGCTTCCTACACACACGGGCCATATCTAGTTCAACTCTGCTTAGGAAACTGACAAGAACAGTAGCTCCTCTTCAGTCCAATACACTGTACTTGCTGGGAACAGACGCGAGTGCTATTGGCACTGTGTATGGCAATGGGAGCGCAATAGTGACTTTCCTTACCAGAAAACAACTCTTGCTCGTAGGACCAGAAACTGCATGTGATTCAACTCCATTTAGGACTGGGAAACAAATGCTAGCTCGCCTTACAAGAAACACACTCTGCTTTTGAGAAAAGAGCACTCTTCTACTCTACTGTGTTTCCTTTGAGGTCCGAACAGTGAGCTTGCTCAGAACAAAAGAAATGTGCTTCCTACACACACGGACCATATGTAGTTCAACTCTGCTTAGGAAACTGACAAGAACAGTAGCTCCTATTCAGTCCAATACACTGTACTTGCTGGGAACAGACGCGAGTGCTCTTTGCACTGTGTATGTAAATGGGAGCGTAATAGTGACTTTCCTTTCCAGAAAACACCTCTTGCTCGTAGGACCAGAAACTGCATGGGATTCAACTCCATTTAGGACTGGGAAACAAACACTAGCTCGCCTTACAAGAAACACACTCTGCTTTTGAGAAAAGAGCACTTTTCTACTCTACTGTGTTTCCTATAGGGCCAGAACAGTGAGCTTGCTCAGAACAAAAGAACTGTGCTTCATACAAATACTGCCATATCTATTTCAATTCTGCTTAGGAAACTGACAAGAACAGTAGCTCCTGTTCAGTCCAATACACTGTACATGCTGGGAACAGATGTCAGAGTTATTTGCCCTGTGTATGACAAGGGGAGCGCAATAGTGACTCTTCTTACCAGAAAACAACTCTTCCTCGTAGGACAAGAATCTGCATGTGATTCAACTCCATTTAGGACTGGGAAACAAACGCTAGCTCGCCTAACAAGAAACACACTCTGCTTTTGAGAAAAGAGCACTCTTCTATTCTTCTGTGTTTCTATATGGTCCGAACAGTGAGCTTGCTCAGAACAAAAGAACTGTGCTCCCTACACACAGGGGCCATATCTAGTTCAACTCTGCTTAGCAAACTGACAAGAACAGTAGTTTCGCTTCAGTCCAATACACTGTACTTGCTGGGAACAGACGCGAGTGCTATTTTCACTGAGTATGGCAAAGGGAGCGCAGTAGTGACTTTCCTTACCAGTAAACAACTCTTGCTCGTAGGACCAAAAACTGCATGTGATTCAACTCCGTTTAGGACTGAGAAACAAATGCTAGCTCGCCTTACAAGAAACACACTCTGCTTTTGAGAAAAGAGCACTCTTCTACTCTACTGTGTTTCCTATGGGGTCCGAACATTGAGCTTGCTCAGAACAAAAGAACTGTGCTTCCTACACACACTGGCCATATCTAGTTCAACTCTCCTTAGGAAACTGACAAGAACGGTAGCTCCTCTTCTGTCCAATACACTGTACTAGCTGGGAACAGACGCTAGTGCTATTTGCCCTGTGTATGGCAATAGGAGCACAATAGTGACGCTTCTTATCAGAAAACAACTCTTACTCATAGGACAAGAAACTGCATGGGATTCAACTCCATTTCTGACTGGGAAACAAACAGTAGCTTACCTTACAGGAAAGACACTCTGCTTTTGAGAAAAGAGCACTCTTCTACTCTACTGTGATTCCTATGGGGTCCGAATAGTGAGCTTGCTCAGAACAAAAGAACTGTGCTTCCTACACACAGGGGCCATATCTAGTTCAACTCTGCTTCGGAAACTGACAAGAACAGTAGCTCCGCTTCAGTCCAATACACTGTACTTGCTGGGAACAGATCGAGTGCTATTTACACTGTATATGGCAATGGGAGCGCAACAGTGACTTTATTACCAGAAAACAACTCTTGTTCGTACGACCAAAAACTGCATGTGATTCAACTCCATTTAGGACTGGGAAACAAACGCTAGCTCGCCTTACAAGAAACACACTCTGCTTTTGAGAAAAGAGCACTCTTCTACTCTACTGTGTTTCCTATGGGGTCCGAACATTTAGCTTGCTCAGAACAAAAGAACTGTGCTTCCTACACACACGGGCCATATCTAGTTCATCTCTGCTTAGGAAACTGACAAGAACAGTAGCTCCGCTTCAGTCCAATACACTGTACTTGCTGGGAACAGATGCGAGTGCTATTTGCACTGTGTATGGCAAAGGGAGCACAATAGTGACTTTATTACCAGAAAACAACTCTTGCTCATAGGACCAGAAACTGCATGGGATTCAACTCCATTTCTGACTGGGAAACAAACACTAGCTCGCCTTATAAGAAACACACTCTGCTTTTGAGAAAAGAGCACTCTTCTACTCTAATGTCTTTTCTATGGGGTCTGAACAGTGAGCTTGCTCAGAACAAAAGAACTGTGCTTCCTACACACAGGGGCCATATCTAGTTCAACTCTGCTTAGGAAACTGACAAGAACAGTAGCTCCACTTCAGTCCAATACACTGTACTTGCTGGGAACAGACGCCAGTGCTATTTGCCCTGTGTATGACAATGGGAGCACAATAGTGACTCTTCTTACCAGAAAAAAACTCTTGTTAGTAGGACCAGAAACTGCATGGGATTCAACTCCATTTTTGAATGGAAAACAAACACTATCTCGCGTTACAAGAAACAGACTCTCCTTTTGAGAAAAGAGCACTCTTCTACTCTAATGTGTTTCCTATGGGGTCCGAACAGTGAGCTTGCTCAGAACAAAAGAACTGTGCTTTCTACACACATTGGCCATATCTAGTTCAACTCCGCTTAGGAAACTGACAAGAACAGTAGCTCCGCTGCAATCCAATACACTGTACTTGCTGGGAACAGACGCGAGTGCTATTTGCACTGAGTATGGCAAAGGGAGCGCAGTAGTGACTTTCCTTACCAGTAAACAACTCTTGCTCGTAGGACCAAAAACTGCATGTGATTCAACTCCGTTTAGGACTGGGAAACAAACGCTAGCTCGCCTTACAAGAAACACACTCTGCTTTTGAGAAAAGAGCACTCTTCTACTCTACTGTGTTTCCTATGGGGTCCGAACATTGAGCTTGCTCAGAACAAAAGAACTGTGCTTCCTACACACACGGGCCATATCTAGTTTAACTCTGCTTAGGAAACTGACAAGAACAGTAGCTCCGCTTCAGTCCAATACACTGTACTTGCTGGGAACAGATGCGAGTGCTATTTGCACTGTGTATGGCAATGGGAGCGCAATAGTGACTTTATTACCCGAAAACAACTCTTGCTCATAGGACCAGAAACTGCAGGGGATTCAACTCCATTTCTGACTGGGAAACAAACACTAGCTCGCCTTATAAGAAACACACTCTGCTTTTGAGAAAAGAGCACTCTTCTACTCTAATGTCTTTTCTATGGGGTCTGAACAGTGAGCTTCCTCAGAACAAAAGAACTGTGCTTCCTACACACAGGGGCCATATCTAGTTCAACTCTGCTTAGGAAACTGACAAGAACAGTAGCTCCACTTAAGTCCAATACACTGTACTTGCTGGGAACAGAAGCCAGTGCTTTTTGCCCTGTGTATGACAATGGGAGCGCAATAGTGACTCTTCTTACCAGAAAACAACTCTTGCTCATAGGACCAGAAACTGCATGGGATTCAACTCCATTTCTGACTGGAAAACAAACACTAGCTCGCGTTACAAGAAACACACTCTCCTTTTGAGAAAAGATCACTCTTTTACTCTAATGTGTTTCCTATGGCGTCCGAATAGTGAGCTTGCTCTGAACAAAAGAACTGTGCTTCCTACACACATGGGCCATATCTAGTTCAACTCTGCTTAGGAAACTGACAAGAACAGTAGCTCCTCTTCAGTCCAATACACTGTACTTGTTGGGAACAGATGCGAATGCTATTTGCACTGAGTATGGAAATGGGAGCACAATAGTGACTTTCCTTACCAGAAAACAACTCTTGCTCGTAGGACCAAAAACTGCATGTGATTCAACTCCGTTTAGGACTGGGAAACAAACGCTAGCTCGCCTTACAAGAAACACACTCTGCTTTTGAGAAAAGAGCACTCTTCTACTCTACTGTGTTTCCTATGGGGTCCGAACATTGAGCTTGCTCAGAACAAACGAACTGTGCTTCCTACACACACGGGCCATATCTAGTTCAACTCTGCTTAGGAAACTGACAAGAACAGTAGCTCCGCTTCAGTACAATACACTGTACTTGCTGGGAACAGATGCGAGTGCTATTTGCACTGTGTATGGCAATGGGAGCGCAATAGTGACTTTATTACCCGAAAACAACTCTTGCTCATAGGACCAGAAACTGCAGGGGATTCAACTCCATTTCTGACTGGGAAACAAACACTAGCTCGCCTTATAAGAAACACACTCTGCTTTTGAGAAAAGAGCACTCTTCTACTCTACTGTGTTTCCTATGGGGTGCGAACAGTGAGCTTGCTCAGAACAAAAGAAATGTGCTTCCTACACACAGGGGCCATATCTAGTTCAACTCTGCTTAGGAAACTGACAAGAACAGTAGCTCTGCTTCAGTCCAATACACTGTACTTGCTGGGAACAGATGCGAGTGCTATTTGCACTGTGTATGGCAATGGGAGCGCAATAGTGACTTTCCTTACCAGAAAACAACTCTTGCTGGTAGGACCAGAAACTGCATGGGATTCAACTCCATTTAGGACTGGGGAACAAACACTAACTCGCCTTACAAGAAACACACTCTGCTTTTGAGAAAAGAGCACTCTTCTTTTCTTCTGTGTTTCTATATGGTCCCAACAGTGAGCTTGCTCAGAACAAAAGAACTGTGCTCCCTACACACAGGGGCCATATCTAGTTCAACTCTGCTTAGGAAACTGACAAGAACAGTAGCTCTGCTTCAGTCCAATACACTGTACTTCCTGGGAACAGATGCGATTGCTATTTGCACTGTGTATGGAAATGGGAGTACAATAGTGACTTTCCTTATCAGAAAACAACTCTTGCTCATAGGACCAAAAACTGCATGTGATTCAACTCCATTTAGGACTGGGAAACAAACGCTAGCTCGCCTTACAAGAAACACACTCTGCTTTTGAGAAAAGAGCACTCTTCTACTCTACTGTGTTTCCTATAGGGCCAGAACAGTGAGCTTGCTCAGAACAAAAGAAATGTGCTTCCTACAAATACGGCTATATCTAGTACAATTCTGCTTAGGAAACTGACAAGAACAGTAGATCCTCTTCAGTCCAATACACTGTATATGCTGGGAACAGACGCCAGTGCTATTTGCCCTGTGTATGACAATGGGAGCACAATAGTGACTCTTCTTACCAGAAAACAACTCTTGCTTGTAGGACAAGAAACTGCATGTGATTCAACTCCATTTAGGACTGGGAAACAAACGCTAGCTCTCCTTACAAGAAACACACTCTGCTTTTGAAAAAAGAGCACTCTTCTGCTCTACTGTGTTTCCTATGGGGTCCGAACAGTGAGCTTGCTCAGAACAAAGAACTGTGCTTCCTACACACAGGGGCCATATCTAGTTAAACTCTGCTTAGGAAACTGACAAGAACAGTAGTTCCACTTCAGTCCAATACACTGTACTTGCTGAGAACAGAAGCCAGTGCTATTTGCCCTGTGTATGACAATGGGAGCGCAATAGTGACTCTTCTTACCAAAAAACAACTCTTGCTCGTAGGACCAGAAACTGCATGGGATTCAACTCCATTTCTGACTGGGAAACAAACACTAGCTCGCCTTACAAGAAACACACTCTGCTTTTGAGAAAAGAGCACTCTTCTACTCTACTGTGTTTCCTATGGGGTCCGAACAGTGAGCTTGCTCAGAACAAAAGAAATGTGCTTCCTACACACAGGGGCCATATCTAGTTCAACACTGCTTAGGAAACTGACAAGAACAGTAGCTCCGCTTCAGTCCAATACACTGTACTTGCTGGGAACAGATGCGAGTGCTATTTGCACTGTGTATGGCAATGGGAGCACAATAGTGACTTTATTACCCGAAAACAACTCTTGCTCTTAGGACCAGAAACTGCATGGGATTCAACTCCATTTAGGAGTGGGGAACAAACACCAGCTCGCCTTACAAGAAACACACTCTGCTTTTGAGAAAAGAGCACTCTTCTGTTCTTCTGTGTTTCTACATGGTCCGAACAGTGAGCTTGCTCAGAACAAAAGAACTGTGCTCCCTACACACACGGGCCATATCTAGTTTAATTCTGCTTAGGAAACTGACAAGAACAGTAGCTCCGCTTCAGTCCAATACACTGTACTTCCTGGGAACAGATGCGATTGCTATTTGCACTGTGTATGGAAATGGGAGCGCAATAGTGACTCTTCTTACCAGAAAACAACTCTTGCTCATAGGACCAAAAACTGCATGTGATTCAACTCCATTTAGGACTGGGAAACAAACGCTAGCTCGCCTTACAAGAAACACACTCTGCTTTTGAGAAAAGAGCACTCTTCTACTCTACTGTGTTTCCTATAGGGCCAGAACAGTGAGTTTGCTCAGAACAAAAGAACTGTGCTTCCTACAAATACGGCTATATCTAGTACAATTCTGCTTAGGAAACTGACAAGAACAGTAGATCCTCTTCATTCCAATACACTGTACATGCTGGGAACAGACGCCAGTGCTATTTGCCCTGTGTATGACAATGGGAGCTCAATAGTGACTGTTCTTACCAGAAAACAACTCTTGCTTGTAGGACAAGAAACTGCATGTGATTCAACTCCATTTAGGACTGGGAAACAAACGCTAGCTCTCCTTACAAGAAACACACTCTGCTTTTGAAAAAAGAGCACTCTTCTGCTCTACTGTGTTTCCTATGGGGTCCGAACAGAGAGCTTGCTCAGAACAAAAGAACTGTGCTTCCTACACACACGGGCCATATCTAGTTCAACTCTGCTTAGGAAACTGACAAGAACGGTACCTCCTCTTCAGTCCAATACACTGTACTAGCTGGGAACAGACGCGAGTCCTATTTGTACTGTGTATGACAATAGGAGCGCAATAGTTACTCTTCTTATCAGAAAACACCTCTTCCTCGTAGGACCAGAAACTGCATGGGATTCAACTCCATTTCTGACTGGGGAACAAACACTAGCTCGCCTTTCAAGAAACACACTCTGCTTTTGAGAAAAGAGCACTCTTCTACTCGACTGTGTATCCTATGTGGTCCGAACAGTGAGCTTGCTCAGAACAAAAGAACTGTGCTTCCTACACTCACGGGACATATCTAGTTCAACTCTGTTTAGCAAACTGACAAGAACAGTATCTCCGCTTCAGTCCAATACACTGTACTTCCTGGGAACAGATGCGAGTGCTATTTGCACTGTGTATGGAAATGGGAGAGCAATAGTGACTCTTCTTACCAGAAAACAACTCTTGCTCATAGGACAAGAAACTGCATGTGATTCAATTCCATTTAGGACTGGGAAACAAACACTAGCTCGCCTTACAAGAAACACACTCTGCTTTTGAGAAAAGAGCACTCTTCTACTCTACTGTGTTCCCTATGGGGTCCGAACAGTGAGTTTGCTCAGATCAAAAGAACTGTGCTTCCTACACACATGGGCCATATCAAGTTCATCTCTACTTAGGAAACTGAGAAGAACAGTAGCTCCTCTTCAGTCTAATACACTGTACTTGCTGTGAACAGACGCGAGTGCTATTTGCACTGTGTATGGCAAAGGGTGCACAATAGTGACTTTCCTTACCAGAAAACAACTCTTGCTCGTAGGACAAAAAACTGCATGTGATTCAACTCCTTTTAGGACTGGGAAACAAACACTAGCTCGCCTTACAAGAAACACACTGTGCTTTTGAGAAAAGAGCAGTCTTCTATTCTACTGTGGTTCATATGGGGTCCCAACATTGAGCTTGCTGAGGAAAAAAAGAACTGTGCTTCCTACACACACGGGCCATATGTAGTTCAACTCTGCTTAGGAAACTGACAAGAACAGTAGCTCCGCTTCAGTCCAATACACTGTACTTGCTGGGAACAGACGCGAGTGCTATTTGCACTGTGTATGGCAAAGGGAGCACAATAGTGACTTTCCTTACCAGAAAACAACTCTTGCTCGTAAGACCAAAAACTGCATGTGATTCAACTTCATTTAGGACTGGGAAACAAACGCCAGCTCGCCTTACAAGAAACACACTCTGCTTTTGAGAAAAGAGCAGTCTTCTATTCTACTGTGGTTCACATGGGGTCCGAACATTGAGCTTGCTCAGAACAAAAGAACTGGGCTTCCTACACACATGGGCCATACCTAGTTCAACTCTGCTTAGGAAACTGACAAGAACAGTAGCTCCTCTTCAGTCCAATACACTGTACTTGCTGGGAACAGACGCGAGTTCTATTTGCATTGTGTATGGCAATGGGAGCGCAATAGTGACTTTGATTACGAGAAAACAACTCTTGCTCGTAGGACCAAAAACTGCATGTGATTCAACTCCATTTAGGACTGGGAAACAAAGGCTAGCTACCTTACAAGAAACACACTCTGCTTTTGAGAAAAGAGCAGTCTTCTATTCTACTGTGGTTCATATGGGGTCCGAACTGTGAGCTTACTCAGAACAAAAGAACTGTGCTTCCTACACACACTGGACTTATCTAGTTCAACTCTGCTTAGGAAACTGACAAGAACAGTAGCTCCTCTTCAGTCCAATACACTGTACTTGCTGGGAACAGACGCCAGTGCTATTTGCACTGTGTATGGCAATGGGAGCACAATAGTGACTTTGCTTACGAGTAAACAACTCTTGCTCGTAGGACCAAAAACTGCATGAGATACAACTCCATTTAGGACTGGGAAACAAACGGTAGCTTGCCTTACAAGAAACACACTCTGCTTTTGAGAAAAGAGCAGTCTTCTATTTCACTGTGGTTCATATGGTGTCCCAACAGTGAGCTTGCTGAGAACAAAAGAACTGTGCTTCCTACACACATGGGCCATATCTAGTTCAACTCTGCTTAGGAAAGTGACAAGAACAGTAGCTCCTCTTCAGTTCAATACACTGTACATGCTGGGAACAGACGCGAGTGCTATTTGCACTGTGTATGGCAAAGGGAGCGCAATAGTGACTTTCCTTACCAGAAAACAACTCTTGCTCGTAGGACCAAAAACTGCATGTGATTCAACTCCATTTAGGACTGGGAAACAAACGCTAGCTCGACTTACAAGAAACACACTCTGCTTTTGAGAAAAGAGCAGTCTTCTACTCTACTGTGTTTCCTATAGTGCCAGAACAGTGAGCTTGCTCAGAACAAAAGAACTGTGCTTCATACAAATACGGCCATATCTAGTTCAATTCTGCTTTGGAAACTGAAAAAACAGTAGATCCTCTTCAGTCCAATACACTGTACATCCTGGGAACAGACGCCAGTGCTATTTGCCCTGTGTATGACAATGGGATCGCAATAGTGACTCTTCTTACCAGAAAACAACTCTTGCTCGTAGGACAATAAACTGCATGTGTTTCAACTCCATTTAGGACTGGAAAACAAACGCTAGCTCGCCTTACAAGAAACACACTCTGCTTTTGAGAAAAGAGCACTCTTCTACTCAACTGTTTTTCCTATGGTGTCCGAACAGTGAGCTTGGTCAGAAAAAAAGAACTGTGCTTTCTACACACAGGAGCCATATCTAGTTCAACTCTGCTTAGGAAACTGACAAGAACAGTAGCTCCTCTTCAGTCCAATACACTGTACTAGGTGGGAACAGACGAGAGTCCTATTTGTACTGGGTATAGAAAAAGGAGCACAATAGTGACTCTTCTTATCAGAAAACACCTCTTCCTCGTAGGAACAAAAACTGCATGGGATTCAACTCCATTTCTGACTGGGGAACAAACACTAGCTCGCCTTACAAGAAACACACTCTACTTTTGAGAAAAGAGCACTCTTCTACTCTTCCCTGTTTCCTATGTGGTCCGAACAGTGAGCTTGCTCAGAACAAAAGAACTGGGCTTCCTACACACAGGGGCCATATCTAGTTCAACTCTGCTTAGCAAACTGACAAGAACAGTAGCTCCGCTTCAGTCCAATACACTGTACTTCCTGGGAACAGATGCGAGTGCTATTTGCACTGTGTATGGAAATGGGAGCGCAATATTGACTTTCCTAACCAGAAAACAACTCTTGCTCGTAGTACAAAAAATGCATGTGATTCAACTCCATTTAGGACTGGGAAACAAACGCTAGCTCTCCTTACAAGAAACACACTCTGCTTTTGAGAAAAGAGCACTCTTCTACTCTACTGTGTTTCCTATAGGGCCAGAACAGTGAGTTTGCTCAGAACAAAATTACTGTGCTTCCTACAAATACGGCCATATCTAGTTCAATTCTGCTTAGAAACTGACAAGAACAGTAGATCCTCTTCAGTCCAATACAGTGTACATGCTGAAAACAGACGCCAGTGCTATTTGCCCTGTGTATGTCAATGGGAGCGCAACAGTGACTCTTTTTACCAGAAAACAACTCTTGCTCGTAGGACAAGAAACTGCATGTGATTCAACTCCATTTAGGACTGGGAAACAAACGCTAGCTCGCCTTACAAGAAACACACTCTGCTTTTGAGAAAAGAGCACTCTTCTACTCTACTGTGTTTCCTATGGTGTTCGAACAGTGAGCTTGCTCAGAACAAAAGAACTGTGCTTCCTACACACACGGTCCATATCTAGTTCAACTCTGCTTAGGAAACTGACAAGAACAGTAGCTCCTCTTCAGTCCAATACACTGTACTTGCTGTGAACAGACGCGAGTGCTATTTGCACTGTGTATGGCAAAGGGAGCACAATAGTGACTTTCCTTACCAGAAAACAACTCTGGCTCGTAGGACCAACAACTGCATGTGATTCAACTCCATTTAGGACTGGGAAACAAACGCTAGCTCGCCTTACAAGAAACACACTCTGCTTTTGAGAAAAGAGCAGTCTTCTCTTCTGCTGTGGTTCATATGGGGTCTGAACATTGAGCTTGCTCAGAACAAAAGAACTGGGCTACCTACACACATAGGCCATATCTAGTTCAACTCTGCTTAGGAAACTGACAAGAACAGTAGCTCCTCTTCAGTCCAATACACTGTACTTGCTGGGAACAGTCGCGAGTGCTATTTGCACTGTGTATGGCAATGGGAGCGCAATAGTGATTTTGATTACGAGAAAACAACTCTTGCTCATAGGACCAAAAACCGCATGTGATTCAACTCCATTTAGGACTGGGAAACAAACTCTAGCTCGCCTTACAAGAAACACACTCTGTTTTTGAGAAAAGAGCAGTCTTCTGTTCTACTGTGGTTCATATGGGGTCCGAACATTGAGCTTAATTAGAACAAAAGAACTGTGCTTCCTACACACACGGGACATATCTAGTTCAACTCTGCTTAGGAAACTGACAAGAACAGTAGCTCCTCTTCAGTCCAATACACTGCACTTGCTGGGAACAGACGCGAGTGCTATTTGCACTGTGTATGGAAATGGGAGCGCAATAGTGACTTTCCTTACCAGAAAATAACTATTGCACATAGGACCAAAAACTGCATGTGATTCAAATCCATTTAGGACTGGGAAACAAACGCTAGCTCGCCTTACAAGAAACACACTCTGCTTTTGAGAAAAGAGCACTCTTCTACTCGACTGTGTTTCCTATGGGGTCCGAACAGTGAGCTTGCTCAGAAAAAAAGAACTGTGCTTTCTAAACACAGGGGCCATATCTAGTTCAACTCTGCTTAGGAAACTGACAAGAACAGTAGCTCTGCTTCATTCCAATACACTGTACTTGCTGGGAACAGACGCGAGTGCTATTTACACTGTATATGGCAATGGGAGCACAATAGTGACTTTTTTTAACCAGAAAACATCTCTTGCTCGTAGGACCAGAAACTGCATGGGATTCAACTCCATTTAGGACTGGGAAACAAACACTAGCTCCCTTATAGGAAACACACTGTGCTTTTGAGAAAAGAGCACTCTTCTACTCTTCTGTGTTTCCTATGTGGTCCGAACAGTGAGCTTGCTCAGAACAAAAGAACTGTGCTTCCTCCACACACGGGCCATATCTAGTTCAACTCTGCTTAGCAAACTGACAAGAACAGTAGCTCTGCTTCAGTCCAATACACTGTACTTGCTGGGAACAGATGCGAGTGCTATTTGCACTATGTATGGAAATGGTAGCACAATAGTGACTTTCCTTACCAGAAAACAACTCTTGCACATAGGACAAAAAACTGCATGTGATTCTACTCCATTTAGGAATGGAAAACAAACGCTAGCTCGCCTTAAAAGAAACACACTCTGCTTTTGAGAAAAGAGCACTCTTCTACTCTACTGTGTCTTCTATAGGGCCAGAACAGTGAGTTTGCTCAGAACAAAAGAACTGTGATTCCTACAAATACGGCCATACCTAGTTCAATTCTGCTTAGGAAACTGACAAGAACAATAGCTCCTCTTCAGTCCAATACACTGTACTTGCTGGGAACAGACACGAGTGCTATTTACACTGTATATGGCAATGGGAGCACAATAGTGACTCTTCTTACCAGAAAACAACTCTTGCTCGTAGGACAAGAAACTGCATGTGATTCAACTCCATTTAGGACTGGAAAACAAATGCTATCTCACCTTACAAAAAACACACTCTGCTTTTGAGAAAAGAGCACTCTTCTACTCTACTATGTTTCCTATGGGGTCCGAACAGTGAGCTTGCTCAGAACAAAAGAACTGTGCTTCCTACACACATGGGCCATATCTAGTTCAACTCTGCTTTGGAAACTGACAAGAACAGTAGCTCCTCTTCAGTCCAATACACTGTACTTGCTGGGAACAGACGCGAGTGCTATTTGCACTGTGTATGGCAAAGGGAGCGCAATAGTGACTTTCTTTACCAGAAAACAACTCTTGCACGTAGGACAAAAAACTGCATGTGATTCAACTCCATTTAGGACTGGGAAACAAACACTAGCACGCCTTACAAGAAACACACTCTGTTTTTGAGAAAAGAGCTGTCTTCTATTCTCCTGTGGTTCATATGGGGTGCGAACATTGAGCTTGCTCAGAACAAAAGAACTGTGCTTCCTACACACACGGGCCATATGTAGTTCAACTCTGCTTAGGAAACTGACAATAACAGTAGCTCCTCTTCAGTCCAATACACTGTACTTGCTGGGAACAGACACGAGTGCTATTTGCACTGTGTATGGCAATGGGAGCACAATAGTGACTTTGCTTACGAGAAAACAACTCTTGCTCATAGGAACAAACTGCATGTGATTCAACTCCATTTAGGACTGGGAAACAAATGCTAGCTCGCCTTACAAGAAACACACTCTGCTTTTGAGAAAAGAGCAGTCTTCTATTCTACTGTGGTTCATATGGGGTCCGAACACTGAGCTTGCTCAGAACAAAAGAACTGTGCTTCCTACAGACACGGGCCATATCTAGTTCAACTCTGCTTAGGAAACTGACAAGAACAGTAGCTCCTCTTCAGTCCAATACACTGTACTTGCTGGGAACAGACATGAGTGCTATTTGAACTGTGTATGGCAAAGGGAGTGCAATAGTGACTTTCCTTACAAGAAAACAACTCTTGCTCGTAGGACCAAAAACTGTATGTGATTCAACTCCATTTAGGACTGGGAAACAAACACTAGCTCGCCTTACAAGAAACACACTCTGCTTTTGAGAAAAGAGCACTCTTCTACTCTACTGTGTCTTCTATAGGGCCAGAACAGTGAGTTTGCTCAGAACAAAAGAACTGTGCTTCCTACAAATACGGCCATATCTAGTTCAATTCTGCTTAGGAAACTGACAAGAACAGTAGCTCCTCTTCAGTCCAATACACTGTACTTGCTGGGAACAGACGCGAGTGCTATTTACACTGTATATGGCAATGGGAGCACAATAGTGACTCTTCTTACCAGAAAACAACTCTTGCTCGTAGGACAAGAAACTGCATGTGATTCAACTCCATTTAGGACTGGAAAACAAATGCTAGCTCGCCTTACAAGAAACACACTCTGCTTTTGAGAAAAGAGCACTCTTCTACTCTACTGTGTTTCCTATGGGGTCCGAACAGTGAGCTTGCTCAGAACAAAAGAACTGTGCTTCCTACACACATGGGCCATATCTAGTTCAACTCTGCTTTGGAAACTGACAAGAACAGTAGCTCCTTTTCAGTCCAATACACTGTACTTGCTGGGAACAGACGCGAGTGCTATTTGCACTGTGTATGGCAAAGGGAGCGCAATAGTGACTTTCCTTACCAGAAAACAACTCTTGCATGTAGGACAAAAAGCTGCATGTGATTCAACTCCATTTAGGACTGGGAAACAAACGCTAGCACGCCTTACAAGAAACACACTCTGTTTTTGAGAAAAGAGCAGTCTTCTATTCTCCTGTGGTTCATATGGGGTACGAACATTGAGCTTGCTCAGAACAAAAGAACTGTGCTTCCTACACACACGGGCCATATGTAGTTCAACTCTGCTTAGGAAACTGACAAGAACAGTAGCTCCTCTTCAGTCCAATACACTGTACTTGCTGGGAACAGACGCCAGATCTATTTGCCCTGTGTATGACAATGGGAGCGCAATAGTGACTCTTCTTACCGGAAAACAACTCTTGCTCATAGGACAAGAAACTGCATGTGTTTCAACTCCATTTAGGACTGGGAAACAAACGCTAGCTCGCCTTACAAGAAACACACTCTGCTTTTGAGAAAACAGCACTCTTCTACTCTACTGTGTTTCCTAGGCTGTCCGAACAGTGAGCTTGCTCAGAACAAAAGAACTGTGCTTCCTACACACAGGGGCCCTATCTAGTTCAACTCTGCTTAGGAAACTGACAAGAACAGTAGCTCCTCTTCAGTGCAATACACTGTACTTGCTAGGAACAGACGCGAGTGCTATTTGCACTGTGTATGGCAAAGGGAGCACAATAGTGTCTTTCCTTACCAGAAAAAAATTCTTGTTCGTAGGACCAAAAACTGCATGTGATTCAACTCCATTTAGGACTGGGAAACAAACGCTAGCTCACCTTACAAGAAACACACTCTGCTTTTGAGAAAAGAGCATTTTTCTATTCTACTGTAGTTCATATGGGGTCGGAAAGTTGAGCTTGCTCAGAACAAAAGAACTGTGCTTCCTACACACAGGGGCCATATCTAGTTCAACTCTGCTTAGGAAACTGACAAGAACAGTAGCTCCACTTCAGTCCAATACACTGTACTTGCTGGAACAGACGCCAGTGCTATTTGCACTGTGTATGGCAATGGGAGCGCAATAGTGACTTTGCTTACGAGAAAACAACTCTTGCTCATAGGACCAAAAACTGCATGTGATTCAACTCCATTTAGGACTGGGAAACAAACGCTAGCTCACCTTACAAGAAACACACTCTGCTTTTGAGAAAAGAGCACTCTTCTCTTCTACTATGGTTCATATGGGGTCCGAACACTGAGCTTGCTCAGAACAAAAGAACTGTGCTTCCTACACACACGGGCCATATCTAGTTCAACTCTGCTTAGGAAACTGACAAGAACAGTAGCTCCTCTTCTGTCCAATACATGGTACTTGCTGGGAACAGACACAAGTGCTATTTGAACTGTGTATGGCAATGGGAATGCAATAGTGACTTTCCTTACCAGAAAACAACTCTTGCTCGTAGGACCAAAAACTGTATGTGATTCAACTCCATTTAGGACTGGGAAACAAACACTAGCTCGCCTTACAAGAAACACACTCTGCTTTTGTGAAAAGAGCACTCTTCTACTCTAAAGTGTTTTCTATGGGGTCCGAACATTGAGCTTGATCAGAACAAAAGAACTGTGCTTCCTACACACAGGGGCCATATCTAGTTCAGCTCTGCTTAGGAAACTGACAAGAACAGTAGCTCCGCTTCAGTCCAATACACTGTACGTGCTGGGAACAGACGCCAGTGCTATTTGCCCTGTGTATGACAATGGGAGCGTGATAGTGACTCTTCTTACCAGAAAACAACTCTTGTTCATAGGACCAGAAACTGGATGGGATTCAACTCCATTTCTGACTGGGAAACAAACACTAGCTCGCATTACAAGAAACACACTCTCTTTTTGAGAAAGAGCACTCTTCTACTCTAATGTGTTTCCTATGGGGTCCGAATAGTGAGCTTGCTCAGAACAAAAGAACTGTGCTTCCTACACACAGGAGCCATATCTAGTTCAACTCTGCTTAGGAAACTGACAAGAACAGTAGCTCCTCTTCAGTCCAATACACTGTACTTGCTGGGAACAGACGCGAGTGCTATTTGCACTGTGTATGGAAATGGGAATGCAATAGTGACTTTCCTTACCATAAACAACTCTTGCTCGTAGGACCAAAAACTGCATGTGATTCAACTCCATTTAGGACTGGGAAACAAACACTAGCTCGCCATACAAGAAACACACTCTGCTTTTGAGAAAAGAGCACTCTTCTACTCTACTGTGTTTCGTATAGGACCAGAGCAGTGAGCTTGCTCAGAAAAAAGAACTGTGCTTCATACAAATACTGCCATATCTAGTTCAATTCTGCTAAGGAAACTGAAAAGAACAGTAGATCCTCTTCAGTCCAATACACTGTACATGCTGGGAACAGACGCCAGTGCTCTTTGCCCTGTGTATGACAATGGGAGCGCAATAGTGACTCTTCTTACCAGAAAACAACTCTTGCTCGTAGGACAATAAACTGCATGTGTTTCAACTCCATTTAGGACTGGGAAACAAACGCTAGCTCGCCTTACAAGAAACACACTCTGCTTTTGAGAAAACAGCACTCTTCTACTCGACTGTGTTTCCTATGGGGTCCGAACAGTGAGCTTGCTCAGAATAAAAGAACTGTGCTTCCTACACAAAGGGGCCATATCTAGTTCAACTCTGCTTAGGAAACTGACAAGAACAGTAGCTCTGCTTCAGTCCAATACACTGTACTTGCTGGGAACAGACGCGAGTGCTATTTACACTGTATATGGCAATGGGAGCGCAATAGTGACTTTTTTTAACCAGAAAACACCTCTTGCTCGTAGGACCAGAAACTGCATGGGATTCAACTCCATTTAGGACTGGGAAACAAACACTAGCTCGCCTTACAAGAAACACACTCTGCTTTTGAGAAAAGAGCACTCTTCTACTCTTCTGTGTTTCCAATGTGTTCCGAACAGTGAGCTTGCTCAGAACAAAAGAACTGTGCTTCCTACACACAGGGGCCATATCTATTTCAACTCTGCTTAGCAAACTGACAAGAACAGTAGCTCCGCTTCAGTTCAATACACTGTACTTGCTGGGAACAGATGCGAGTGCTATTTGCACTGTGTATGGAAATGGGAGCACAATAGTGACTTTCCTTACCAGAAAACAACTCTTGCACATAGGACCAACAACTGCATGTGATTCAACTCCATTTAGGACTGGAAAACAAACGCTAGCTCGCCTTACAAGAAACACACTCCGCTTTTGAGAAAAGAGCACTCTTCTACTCTACTGTGTCTTCTATAGAGCCAGAACAGTGAGTTTGCTCAGAACAAAAGAACTGTGCTTCCTACAAATACGGCCATATCTAGTTCAATTCTGCTTAGGAAACTGACAAGAACAGTAGCTGCTCTTCAGTCCAATACACTGTACTTGCTGGGAACAGACGCGAGTTTTTATTTACACTGTATATGGCAATGGGAGCGCAATAGTGACTCTTCTTACCAGAAAACAACTCTTGCTTGTAGGACCAAACTGCATGTGATTCAACTCCATTTAGGACTGGGAAACAAACTCTTACTAGCCTTACAAGCAACACACTATGCTTTTGAGAAAAGAGCACTCTTCTATTCTACTGTGGTTCATATGGGGTCCGAACACTGAGCTTGCTCAGAACAAAAGAACTGTGCTTCCTACACACACGGGCCATATGTAGTTCAACTCTGCTTAGGAAACTGACAAGAACAGTAGCTCCTCTTCAGTCCAATACACTGTACTTGCTGGGAACAGACACGAGTGCTATTTGAAATGTGTGTGGCAAAGGGAGTGCAATAGTGACTTTCCTTACCAGAAAACAACTCTTGCTCGTAGGACCAAAAACTGTATGTGATTCAACTCCATTTAGGACTGGGAAACAAACACTAACTCGCCTTACAAGAAACACACTCTGCTTTTGAGAAAAGAGCGCTCTTCTACTCTAATGTGATTTCTATGGGGTCTGAACATTGAGATTGCTCAGAACAAAAGAACTGTGCTTCCTACACACAGGGGCCATATCTAGTTCAACTCTGCTTACGAAACTGACAAGAACAGTAGCTCCGCTTCAGTCCAATACACTGTACTTGCTGGGAACAGACGCCAGTGCTATTTGCCCTGTTTATGACATTGGGAGCATAATAGTGACTCTTCTTACCAGAAAACAACTCTTGCTTGTAGGACCAAACTGCATGTGATTCAACTCCATTTAGGACTGGGAAACAAACTCTTACTAGCCTTACAAGAAACACACTATGCTTTTGAGAAAAGAGCACTCTTCTATTCTACTGTGGTTCATATGGGGTCCGAACACTGAGCTTGCTCAGAACAAAAGAACTGTGCTTCCTACACACACGGGCCATATGTAGTTCAACTCTGCTTAGGAAACTGACAAGAACAGTAGCTCCTCTTCAGTCCAATACACTGTACTTGCTGGGAACAGACACGAGTGCTATTTGAACTGTGTGTGGCAAAGGGAGTGCAATAGTGACTTTCCTTACCAGAAAACAACTCTTGCTCGTAGGACCAAAAACTGTATGTGATTCAACTCCTTTTAGGACTGGGAAACAAACACTAACTCGCCTTACAAGAAACACACTCTGCTTTTGAGAAAAGAGCACTCTTCTACTCTAATGTGATTTCTATGGGGTCTGAACATTGAGATTGCTCAGAACAAAAGAACTGTGCTTCCTACACACAGGGGCCATATCTAGTTCAGCTCTGCTTAGGAAACTGACAAGAACAGTAGCTCCGCTTCAGTCCAATACACTGCACTTGCTGGGAACAGACGCCAGTGCTATTTGTCCTGTGTATGACAATGGGAGCGTAATAGTGACTCTTCTTACTAGAAAACAACTCTTGCTCGTAGGACCAGAAACTGCATGGGATTCAACTCCATTTCTGACTGGGAAACAAACACTAGCTCGCATTACAAGAAACACACTCTACTTTTGAGAAAAGAGCACTCTATTACTCTACTGTGTTTCCTATAGGGCCAGAACTGTGAGTTTGCTCAGAACAAAAGAACTGTGCTTCCTACAAATACGGCCTTATCTAGTTCAATTCTTCTTAGGAAACTGACAAGAACAGTAGATCCTCTTCAGTCCAATACACTGTACTTGCTGGGAACAGACGCCAGTTCTATTTGCCCTGTGAATGACAATGGGAACGCAATAGTGACTCTTCTTCAGAAAACAACTCTTGCTCATAGGACAAGAAACTGCATGTGATTCAACTCCATTTAGGACTGGGAAACAAATGCTAGCTCGCCTTACAAGAAACACACTCTGCTTTTGAGAAAACAGCACTCTTCTACTCCACTGTGTTTCCTATGGGGTCCGAACAGTGAGCTTGCTCAGAAAAAAAGAACTGTGCTTTCTACACACAGGGGCCATATCTAGTTCAACTCTGCTTAGGAAACTGAAAAGATCAGTAGCCACGCTTCAGTCCAATACACTGTACTTGCTGGGAACAGACGCGAGTGCTATTTACACTGTATATGGCAATGGGAGCGCAATAGTGACTTTTTTTAACCAGAAAACACCTCTTGCTCGTAGGACCAGAAACTGCATGGGATTCAACTCCATTTAGGACTGGGAAACAAACACTAGCTCGCCTTACAAGAAACACACTCTGATTTTGAGAAAAGAGCACTCTTCTACTCTACTGTGTTTCCTATGGGGTCCGAACAGTGAGCTTGCTCAGAACAAAAGAACTGTGCTTCCTACACACATGGGCCATATCTAGTTCAACTCTGCTTAGGAAACTGACAAGAACAGTAGCTCCTCTTCAGTCCAATACACTGTAGTTGCTGGGAACAGACGCGAGTGCTATTTGCACTGTGTATGGCAAAGGGAGCACAATAGTGACTTTCCTTACCAGAAAACAACTCTTGCTCATAGGACCAAAAACTGCATGTGATTCAACTCCATTTAGGACTGGGAAACAAACACTAGCTCGCCTTACAAGAAACATACTCTGTTTTTGAGAAAAGAGCAGTCTTCTATTCTCCTGTGGTTCATATGGGGTGCGAACATTGAGCTTGCTCAGAACAAAAGAACTGTGCTTCCTACACACACGGGCCATATGTTGTTCAACTCTGCTTAGGAAACTGACAAGAACAGTAGCTCCTCTTCATTCCAATACACTGTACCTGCTGGGAACAGACACGAGTGATATTTGCACTGTGTATGGCAATGGGAGCACAATAGTGACTTTGCATACGAGAAAACAATTCTTGCTCGTAGGACCAAAAACTGCATGTGATTCAACTCCATTTAGTACTGGGAAACAAACTCTAGCTCGACTTACAAGAAACACACTCTGCTTTTGAGAAAAGAGCACTCTTCTACTCTACTGTGTTTCCTAAGGGTCAGAACAGTGAGTTTGCTCAGAACAAAAGAATTGTGCTTCCTACAAATACGGCCTTATCTAGTTCAATTCTGCTTAGGATACTGACAAGAACAGTTGATCCTCTTCAGTCCAATACACTGTACATGCTGGGAACAGACGCCAGTTCTATTTGCCCTGTGTATGACAATGGGAGCACAATAGTGACTCTTCTTTCCAGAAAACAACTCTTGCTCGTAGGACCAAAAACTGCATGTGATTCAATTCCATTTAGTACTGGGAAACAAACTCTAGCTCGCCTTAAAAGAAACACACTTTGCTTTTGAGAAAAGAGCAGTCTTCTATTCTACTGTGGTTCATAAGGGGTCCGAACAGTGAGTTTGCTCAGAACAAAAGAACTGTGCTTTCTCCACACACGGGCCATATCTAGTTCAACTGTGCTTAGGAAACTGACAAGATCAGTAGCTCCTCTTCAGTCCAATACACTGAACTTGCTGGAACAGACGCCAGTGCTATTTGCACTGTGTATGGCAATGGGAGCACAATAGTGACTTTGCTTACGAGAAAACAACTCTTGCTCATAGGACCAAAAACTGCATGTGATTCAACTCCATTTAGGACTGGGAAACAAACTCTAGCTCGCCTTACAAGAAACACACTCTGCTTTTGAGAAAAGAGCAGTCTTCTATTCTACTGTGGTTCATATGGGGTCCGAACACTGAGCTTGCTCAGAACAAAAGAACTGTGCTTCCTACACACACGGGCCATATCTAGTTCAACTCTGCTTAGGAAACTGACAAGAACAGTAGCTCCTCTTCAGTCCAATACACTGTACTTGCTGGGAACAGACGCCAGTGCTATTTGCCTTGAGTCTGACAATGGGAGCGCAGTAGTGACTTTCCTTACCAGAAAACAACTCTTGCTCGTAGGACCAAAAACAGGATGTGATTCAACTCCATTTAGTACTGGGAAACAAACGTTAGCCTGCCTTACAAGAAACACACTCTGCTTTTGAGAAAAGAGCACTCTTCTACTCTACTGTGTTTCCTATAGGACCAGAACAGTGAGCTTGCTCAGAACAAAAGAACTGTGCTTCATACAAATACGGCCATATCTAGTTCAACTCTGCTTAGGAAACTGACAAGAACAGTAGCTCCTCTTCAGTCCAATAAACTGTACATGCAGGGAACAGACGCTAGTGCTATTTGTCCTCTGTATGACAATGGGAGCGCAATAGTGACTCTTCTTATCAGAAAACACCTCTTGCACGTAGGACCAGAAACTGCATGGGAATCAACTCCATTTCTGACTGGGAAACAAACACAAGCTCGCCTTACAAGAAACACACTCTGCTTTTGAGAAAAGAGCACTCCTCTACTCTACTGTGTTTCCTAGGGGGTCCGAACAGTGAGCTTGCTCAGAACAAAATAAGAGTGGTTCCTACACACAGGGGCCATATCTAGTTCAACTCTGCTTAGGAAACTGACAAGAACAGTAGCTCCTCTTCAGTCCAATACAATGTACTTGCTGGGAACAGAAGCGAGTGCTATTTGCACTGTGTATGGCAATGGGAGTGCAATAGTGACTTTCCTTACCAGAAAACAACTCTTGCTCGTAGGACCAAAAACTGTATGTGATTCAACTCCATTTAGGACTATGAAACAAACACTAGCTCGCCTTACAAGAAACACACTCTGATTTTCAGAAAAGAGCACTCTTCTACTCTAAAGTGTTTTCTATGGGGTCCGAACATTGAGCTTGATCAGAACAAAAGAACTGTGCTTCCTACACACAGGGGCCATATCTAGTTCAGCTCTGCTTAGGAAACTGACAAGAACAGTAGCTCCGCTTCAGTCCAATACACTGTACTTGCTGGGAACATACGCCAGTGCTATTTGCCCTGTGTTTGACAATGGGAGCGTGATAGTGACTCTTCTTACCAGAAAACAACTCTTGCTCGTAGGACCAGAAACTGCATGGGATTCAACTCCATTTCTGACCTGGAAACAAACACTAGCTCGCATTACAAGAAACACACTCTCCTTTTGAGAAAAGAGCACTCTTCTACTCTACTGTGTTTCCTATAGGGCCAGAACAGTGAGTTTGCTCAGAACAAAAGAACTGTGCTTCATACAAATACTGCCATATCTAGTTCAATTCTGCTAAGGAAACTGAAAATAACAGTAGATCCTCTTCAGTCCAATACACTGTACATGCTGGGAGCAGACGCCAGTGCTATTTGCCCTGTGTATGACAATGGGAGCGCAATAGTGACTCTTCTTACCAGAAAACAACTCTTGCTCGTAGTACAATAAACTGCATGTGTTTCAACTCCATTTAGGACTGGGAAACAAACGCTAGCTCGCCTTACAAGAAACACACTCTGCTTTTGAGAAAAGAGCACTCTTCTACTCAACTGTGTTTCCTATGGGGTCCGAACAGTGAGCTTGCTCAGAAAAAAAGAACTGTGCTTTCTACACACAGGGGCCATATCTAGTTCAACTCTGCTTAGGAAACTGACAAGAACAGTAGCTCCGCTTCAGTCCAATACACTGTACTTGCTGGGTACAGACGCGAGTGCTATTTACACTGTATATGGCAATGGGAGCGTAATAGTGACTTTTTTTTAACCAGAAAACACCTCTTGCTCGTAGGACCAGAAACTGCATGGGATTCAACTCCATTTAGGACTGGGAAACAAACACTAGCTCGCCTTACAAGAAACACACTCTGCTTTTGAGAAAAGAGCACTCTTCTACTCTTCTGTGTTTCCTATGTGGTCTGAACAGTGAGCTTGCTCAGAACAAAAGACCTGTGCTTCCTACACACAGGGGCCATATCTAGTTCAACTCTGCTTAGCAAACTGACAAGAACAGTAGCTCCGCTTCAGTCCAATACACTGTACTTGCTGGGAACAGACACGAGTGCTTTTTGCACTGTGTATGGCAATGGGAGCACAATAGTGACTTTGCTTACGAGAAAACAACTCTTGCTCGTAGGACCAAAAACTGCATGTGATTCAATTCCATTTAGTACTGGGAAACAAACTCTAGCTCGCCTTAAAAGAAACACACTTTGCTTTTGAGAAAAGAGCAGTCTTCTATTCTACT
Source organism: Peromyscus eremicus (assembly GCF_949786415.1). Classification (NCBI taxonomy): domain Eukaryota; kingdom Metazoa; phylum Chordata; class Mammalia; order Rodentia; family Cricetidae; genus Peromyscus; species Peromyscus eremicus. The sequence goes on along the minus strand of NW_026734669.1, from coordinate 34,552 downwards.
GTGGTTCATAAGGGGTCCGAACAGTGAGTTTGCTCAGAACAAAAGAACTGTGCTTTCTCCACACACGGGCCATATCTAGTTCAACTCTGCTTAGGAAACAGACAAGAACAGTAGCTCCTCTTCAGTCCAATACACTGTACTTGCTGGGAACAGACACGAGTGCTACTTGTACTGTCTATGGCAATGGGAGTACAATAGTGACTTTCCTTACCAGAAAACAACTCTTGCTCGTAGGACCAAAAACTGTATGTGATTCAACTCCATTTAGGACTGGGAAACAAACGCTAGCTCGCCTTACAAGAAACACACTCTGCTTTTGAGAAAAGAGCACTCTTCTACTCTAATGTGTTTTCTATGGGGTCCGAACAGTGAGCTTGCTCAGAACAAAAAAACTGTGCTTCCTACACACAGGGGCCATATGTAGTTCAACTCTGCTTAGGAAACTGACAAGAACAGTAGCTCTGCTTCAGTCCAATACACTGTACTTGCTGGGAACAGACGCCAGTGCTATTTGCCCTGAGTATGACAATGGGAGCACAATAGTGACTCTTTTTACCAGAAAACATCTCTTGCTCGTAGGATCAGAAACTGCATGGGATTCAACTCCATTTAGGACTGGGAAACAAACACTAGCTCGCATTACAAGAAACACACTCTCCTTTTGAGAAAAGAGCACTCTTCTACTCCAATGTGTTTCCTATGGGGTCCGAACAGTGATCTTGCTCAGAACAAAAGAACTGTGCTTCCTACAAACAGGGGCCATATCTAGTTCAACTCTGCTTAGGAAACTGACAAGAACAGTAGCTCCTCTTCAGTCCAATACACTGTACTTGCTGGGAACAGACGCGAGTGCTATTTGCACTGTGTATGGAAATGGGAACGCAATAGTGACTTTCCTTACCAGAAACAACTCTTGCTCGTAGGACCAAAAACTGCATGTGATTCAACTCCATTTAGGACTGGGAAACAAACACTAGCTCGCCTTACAAGAAACACACTCTGCTTTTGAGAAATGAGCACTCTTCTACTCTTCTGTGTTTCCTATAGGGCCAGAACAGTGAGCTTGCTCAGAACAAAAGAACTGTGCTTCATACAAATACTGCCATATCTAGTTCAATTCTGCTAAGGAAACTGAAAAGAACAGTAGATCCTCTTCAGTCCTATACACTGTACATGCTGGGAACAGACGCCAGTGCCATTTGCCCTGTGTATGACAATGGGAGCACAATAGTGACTCTTCTTACCAGAAAACAACTCTTGCTCGTAGGACAATAAACTGCATGTGTTTCAACTCCATTTAGGACTGGGAAACAAACGCTAGCTCGCCTTACAAGAAACACACTCTGCTTTTGAGAAAAGAGCACTCTTCTACTCTACTGTGTTTCCTATGGGGTCCGAAAAGTGAGCTTGCTCAGAACAAAAGAACTGTGCTTTCTACACACAGGGGCCATATCTAGTTCAACTCTGCTTAGGAAACTGACAAGAACAGTAGCTCCGCTTCAGTCCAATACACTGTACTTCCTGGGAACAGACGCGAGTGCTATTTACACTGTATATGGCAATGGGAGCGCAATAGTGACTCTTCTTACCAGAAAACAACTCTTGCTCGTAGGACAAGAAACTGCATGTGATTCAACTCCATTTAGGACTGGGAAACAAACACTAGCTCGCCTTACAAGAAACACACTTTGTTTTTGAGAAAAGAGTACTCTTCTACTCGACTGTGTTTCCTATGGGGTCCGAACAGTGAGCTTGCTCAGAATAAAAGAACTGTGCTTCCTACACAAAGGGGCCATATCTAGTTCAACTCTGCTTAGGAAACTGACAAGAACAGTAGCTCTGCTTCAGTCCAATACACTGTACTTCCTGGGAACAGACGCGAGTGCTATTTACACTGTATATGGCAATGGGAGCGCAATAGTGACTTTTTTTAACCAGAAAACACCTCTTGCTCGTAGGACCAGAAACTGCATGGGATTCAACTCCATTTAGGACTGGGAAACAAACACTAGCTCGCCTTACAAGAAACACACTCTGCTTTTGAGAAAAGAGCACTCTTCTACTCTTCTGTGTTTCCAATGTGTTCCGAACAGTGAGCTTGCTCAGAACAAAAGAACTGTGCTTCCTACACACAGGGGCCATATCTATTTCAACTCTGCTTAGCAAACTGACAAGAACAGTAGCTCCGCTTCAGTTCAATACACTGTACTTGCTGGGAACAGATGCGAGTGCTATTTGCACTGTGTATGGAAATGGGAGCGCAATAGTGACTTTCCTTACCAGTAAACAACTCTTGCACATAGGACCAAAAACTGCATGTGATTCAACTCCATTTAGGACTGGAAAACAAACGCTAGCTCGCCTTACAAGAAACACACTCTGCTTTTGAGAAAAGAGCACTCTTCTACTCTACTGTGTCTTCTATAGGGCCAGAAGAGTGAGTTTGCTCAGAACAAAAGAACTGTGCTTCCTACAAATACGGCCATATCTAGTTCAATTCTGCTTAGGAAACTGACAAGAACAGTAGCTCCTCTTCAGTCCAATACACTGTACTTGCTGGGAACAGACGCGAGTGCTATTTACACTGTATACGGCAATGGGAGCGCAATAGTGACTCTTCTTACCAGAAAACAACTCTTGCTCGTAGGACCAGAAACTGCATGTGATTCAACTCCATTTAGGACTGGGAAACAAATGCTAGCTCGCCTTACCAGAAACACACTCTGCTTTTGAGAAAAGAGCCCTCTTCTACTCTTCTGTGTTTCCTATGTGGTCCGAACAGTGAGCTTGCTCAGACCAAAGAACTGTGCTTCCTACACACAGGGGCCATATCTAGTTCAACTCTGCTTAGCAAACTGACAAGAACAGTAGTTCCGCTTCAGTTCAATACACTGTACTTGCTGGGAACAGATGCGAGTGCTATTTGCACTGTGTATGGAAATGGGAGCACAATAGTGACTTTCCTTACCAGAAAACAACTCTTGCACATAGGACCAACAACTGCATGTGATTCAACTCCATTTAGGACTGGAAAACAAACGCTAGCTCGCCTTACAAGAAACACACTCTGCTTTTGAGAAAACAGCACTCTTCTACTCCACTGTGTTTCCTATGGGGTCCGAACAGTGAGCTTGCTCAGAAAAAAAGAACTGTGCTTTCTACACACAGGGGCCATATCTAGTTCAACTCTGCTTAGGAAACTGAAAAGATCAGTAGCCACGCTTCAGTCCAATACACTGTACTTGCTGGGAACAGACGCGAGTGCTATTTACACTGTATATGGCAATGGGAGCGCAATAGTGACTTTTTTTAACCAGAAAACACCTCTTGCTCGTAGGACCAGAAACTGCATGGGATTCAACTCCATTTAGGACTGGGAAACAAACACTAGCTCGCCTTACAAGAAACACACTCTGCTTTTGAGAAAAGAGCACTCTTCTACTCTACTGTGTTTCCTATGGGGTCCGAACAGTGAGCTTGCTCAGAACAAAAGAACTGTGCTTCCTACACACATGGGCCATATCTAGTTCAACTCTGCTTAGGAAACTGACAAGAACAGTAGCTCCTCTTCAGTCCAATACACTGTAGTTGCTGGGAACAGACGCGAGTGCTATTTGCACTGTGTATGGCAAAGGGAGCACAATAGTGACTTTCCTTACCAGAAAACAACTCTTGCTCATAGGACCAAAAACTGCATGTGATTCAACTCCATTTAGGACTGGGAAACAAACACTAGCTCGCCTTACAAGAAACATACTCTGTTTTTGAGAAAAGAGCAGTCTTCTATTCTCCTGTGGTTCATATGGGGTGCGAACATTGAGCTTGCTCAGAACAAAAGAACTGTGCTTCCTACACACACGGGCCATATGTTGTTCAACTCTGCTTAGGAAACTGACAAGAACAGTAGCTCCTCTTCATTCCAATACACTGTACCTGCTGGGAACAGACACGAGTGATATTTGCACTGTGTATGGCAATGGGAGCACAATAGTGACTTTGCATACGAGAAAACAATTCTTGCTCGTAGGACCAAAAACTGCATGTGATTCAACTCCATTTAGTACTGGGAAACAAACTCTAGCTCGACTTACAAGAAACACACTCTGCTTTTGAGAAAAGAGCACTCTTCTACTCTACTGTGTTTCCTAAGGGTCAGAACAGTGAGTTTGCTCAGAACAAAAGAATTGTGCTTCCTACAAATACGGCCTTATCTAGTTCAATTCTGCTTAGGATACTGACAAGAACAGTTGATCCTCTTCAGTCCAATACACTGTACATGCTGGGAACAGACGCCAGTTCTATTTGCCCTGTGTATGACAATGGGAGCACAATAGTGACTCTTCTTTCCAGAAAACAACTCTTGCTCGTAGGACCAAAAACTGCATGTGATTCAATTCCATTTAGTACTGGGAAACAAACTCTAGCTCGCCTTAAAAGAAACACACTTTGCTTTTGAGAAAAGAGCAGTCTTCTATTCTACTGTGGTTCATAAGGGGTCCGAACAGTGAGTTTGCTCAGAACAAAAGAACTGTGCTTTCTCCACACACGGGCCATATCTAGTTCAACTGTGCTTAGGAAACTGACAAGATCAGTAGCTCCTCTTCAGTCCAATACACTGAACTTGCTGGAACAGACGCCAGTGCTATTTGCACTGTGTATGGCAATGGGAGCACAATAGTGACTTTGCTTACGAGAAAACAACTCTTGCTCATAGGACCAAAAACTGCATGTGATTCAACTCCATTTAGGACTGGGAAACAAACTCTAGCTCGCCTTACAAGAAACACACTCTGCTTTTGAGAAAAGAGCAGTCTTCTATTCTACTGTGGTTCATATGGGGTCCGAACACTGAGCTTGCTCAGAACAAAAGAACTGTGCTTCCTACACACACGGGCCATATCTAGTTCAACTCTGCTTAGGAAACTGACAAGAACAGTAGCTCCTCTTCAGTCCAATACACTGTACTTGCTGGGAACAGACGCCAGTGCTATTTGCCTTGAGTCTGACAATGGGAGCGCAGTAGTGACTTTCCTTACCAGAAAACAACTCTTGCTCGTAGGACCAAAAACAGGATGTGATTCAACTCCATTTAGTACTGGGAAACAAACGTTAGCCTGCCTTACAAGAAACACACTCTGCTTTTGAGAAAAGAGCACTCTTCTACTCTACTGTGTTTCCTATAGGACCAGAACAGTGAGCTTGCTCAGAACAAAAGAACTGTGCTTCATACAAATACGGCCATATCTAGTTCAACTCTGCTTAGGAAACTGACAAGAACAGTAGCTCCTCTTCAGTCCAATAAACTGTACATGCAGGGAACAGACGCTAGTGCTATTTGTCCTCTGTATGACAATGGGAGCGCAATAGTGACTCTTCTTATCAGAAAACACCTCTTGCACGTAGGACCAGAAACTGCATGGGAATCAACTCCATTTCTGACTGGGAAACAAACACAAGCTCGCCTTACAAGAAACACACTCTGCTTTTGAGAAAAGAGCACTCCTCTACTCTACTGTGTTTCCTAGGGGGTCCGAACAGTGAGCTTGCTCAGAACAAAATAAGAGTGGTTCCTACACACAGGGGCCATATCTAGTTCAACTCTGCTTAGGAAACTGACAAGAACAGTAGCTCCTCTTCAGTCCAATACAATGTACTTGCTGGGAACAGAAGCGAGTGCTATTTGCACTGTGTATGGCAATGGGAGTGCAATAGTGACTTTCCTTACCAGAAAACAACTCTTGCTCGTAGGACCAAAAACTGTATGTGATTCAACTCCATTTAGGACTATGAAACAAACACTAGCTCGCCTTACAAGAAACACACTCTGATTTTCAGAAAAGAGCACTCTTCTACTCTAAAGTGTTTTCTATGGGGTCCGAACATTGAGCTTGATCAGAACAAAAGAACTTTGCTTCCTACACACAGGGGCCATATCTAGTTCAGCTCTGCTTAGGAAACTGACAAGAACAGTAGCTCCGCTTCAGTCCAATACACTGTACTTGCTGGGAACATACGCCAGTGCTATTTGCCCTGTGTTTGACAATGGGAGCGTGATAGTGACTCTTCTTACCAGAAAACAACTCTTGCTCGTAGGACCAGAAACTGCATGGGATTCAACTCCATTTCTGACCTGGAAACAAACACTAGCTCGCATTACAAGAAACACACTCTCCTTTTGAGAAAAGAGCACTCTTCTACTCTACTGTGTTTCCTATAGGGCCAGAACAGTGAGTTTGCTCAGAACAAAAGAACTGTGCTTCATACAAATACTGACATATCTAGTTCAATTCTGCTAAGGAAACTGAAAATAACAGTAGATCCTCTTCAGTCCAATACACTGTACATGCTGGGAGCAGACGCCAGTGCTATTTGCCCTGTGTATGACAATGGGAGCGCAATAGTGACTCTTCTTACCAGAAAACAACTCTTGCTCGTAGGACAATAAACTGCATGTGTTTCAACTCCATTTAGGACTGGGAAACAAACGCTAGCTCGCCTTACAAGAAACACACTCTGCTTTTGAGAAAAGAGCACTCTTCTACTCAACTGTGTTTCCTATGGGGTCCGAACAGTGAGCTTGCTCAGAAAAAAAGAACTGTGCTTTCTACACACAGGGGCCATATCTAGTTCAACTCTGCTTAGGAAACTGACAAGAACAGTAGCTCCGCTTCAGTCCAATACACTGTACTTGCTGGGTACAGACGCGAGTGCTATTTACACTGTATATGGCAATGGGAGCGTAATAGTGACTTTTTTTTAACCAGAAAACACCTCTTGCTCGTAGGACCAGAAACTGCATGGGATTCAACTCCATTTAGGACTGGGAAACAAACACTAGCTCGCCTTACAAGAAACACACTCTGCTTTTGAGAAAAGAGCACTCTTCTACTCTTCTGTGTTTCCTATGTGGTCTGAACAGTGAGCTTGCTCAGAACAAAAGACCTGTGCTTCCTACACACAGGGGCCATATCTAGTTCAACTCTGCTTAGCAAACTGACAAGAACAGTAGCTCCGCTTCAGTCCAATACACTGTACTTGCTGGGAACAGACACGAGTGCTATTTGCACTGTGTATGGCAATGGGAGCACAATAGTGACTTTGCTTACGAGAAAACAACTCTTGCTCGTAGGACCAAAAACTGCATGTGATTCAATTCCATTTAGTACTGGGAAACAAACTCTAGCTCGCCTTAAAAGAAACACACTTTGCTTTTGAGAAAAGAGCAGTCTTCTATTCTACTGTGGTTCATAAGGGGTCCGAACAGTGAGTTTGCTCAGAACAAAAGAACTGTGCTTTCTCCACACACGGGCCATATCTAGTTCAACTCTGCTTAGGAAACTGACAAGAACAGTAGCTCCTCTTCAGTCCAATACACTGTACTTGCTGGGAACAGACACGAGTGCTACTTGTACTGTCTATGGCAATGGGAGTACAATAGTGACTTTCCTTACCAGAAAACAACTCTTGCTCGTAGGACCAAAAACTGTATGTGATTCAACTCCATTTAGGACTGGGAAACAAACGCTAGCTCGCCTTACAAGAAACACACTCTGCTTTTGAGAAAAGAGCACTCTTCTACTCTAATGTGTTTTCTATGGGGTCCGAACAGTGAGCTTGCTCAGAACAAAAAAACTGTGCTTCCTACACACAGGGGCCATATGTAGTTCAACTCTGCTTAGGAAACTGACAAGAACAGTAGCTCTGCTTCAGTCCAATACACTGTACTTGCTGGGAACAGACGCCAGTGCTATTTGCCCTGTGTATGACAATGGGAGCACAATAGTGACTCTTCTTACCAGAAAACATCTCTTGCTCGTAGGATCAGAAACTGCATGGGATTCAACTCCATTTACGACTGGGAAACAAACACTAGCTCGCATTACAAGAAACACACTCTCCTTTTGAGAAAAGAGCACTCTTCTACTCCAATGTGTTTCCTATGGGGTCCGAACAGTGATCTTGCTCAGAACAAAAGAACTGTGCTTCCTACAAACAGGGGCCTTATCTAGTTCAACTCTGCTTAGGAAACTGACAAGAACAGTAGCTCCTCTTCAGTCCAATACACTGTACTTGCTGGGAACAGACGCGAGTGCTATTTGCACTGTGTATGGAAATGGGAACGCAATAGTGACTTTCCTTACCAGAAACAACTCTTGCTCGTAGGACCAAAAACTGCATGTGATTCAACTCCATTTAGGACTGGGAAACAAACACTAGCTCGCCTTACAAGAAACACACTCTGCTTTTGAGAAATGAGCACTCTTCTACTCTACTGTGTTTCCTATAGGGCCAGAACAGTGAGCTTGCTCAGAACAAAAGAACTGTGCTTCATACAAATACTGCCATATCTAGTTCAATTCTGCTAAGGAAACTGAAAAGAACAGTAGATCCTCTTCAGTCCTATACACTGTACATGCTGGGAACAGACGCCAGTGCCATTTGCCCTGTGTATGACAATGGGAGCACAATAGTGACTCTTCTTACCAGAAAACAACTCTTGCTCGTAGGACAATAAACTGCATGTGTTTCAACTCCATTTAGGACTGGGAAACAAACGCTAGCTCGCCTTACAAGAAACACACTCTGCTTTTGAGAAAAGAGCACTCTTCTACTCTACTGTGTTTCCTATGGGGTCCGAAAAGTGAGCTTGCTCAGAACAAAAGAACTGTGCTTTCTACACACAGGGGCCATATCTAGTTCAACTCTGCTTAGGAAACTGACAAGAACAGTAGCTCCGCTTCAGTCCAATACACTGTACTTCCTGGGAACAGACGCGAGTGCTATTTACACTGTATATGGCAATGGGAGCGCAATAGTGACTCTTCTTACCAGAAAACAACTCTTGTTCGTAGGACAAGAAACTGCATGTGATTCAACTCCATTTAGGACTGGGAAACAAACGCTAGCTCGCCTTACAAGAAACACACTTTGTTTTTGAGAAAAGAGTACTCTTCTACTCCACTGTTTTTCCTATGGTGTCCGAACAGTGAGCTTGCTCAGAACAAAAGAACTGTGCTTCCTACACACATGGGACATATCTAGTTCAACTCTGCTTAGGAAACTGACAAGAACAGTAGCTCCTCTTCAGTCCAATACACTGTACTTGCTGGGAACAGACGCGAGTGCTATTTGCACTGTGTATGGCAAAGGGAGCACAATATTGACTTTCCTTACCAGAAAACAACTCTTGCTCGTAGGACCAAAAACTGCATGGGATTCAACTCCATTTAGGACTGGGAAACAAACACTAGCTCGCCTTACAAGAAACACACTCTGTTTTTGAGAAAAGATCAGTCTTCTATTCTCCTGTGGTTCATATGGGGTGCGAACATTGAGCTTGCTCAGAACAAAAGAACTGTGCTTCCTACACACACGGGCCATATGTAGTTCAACTCTGCTTAGGAAACTGACAAGAACAGTAGCTCCGCTTCAGTTCAATACACTGTACTTGCTGGGAACAGACACGAGTGCTATTTGCACTGTGTATGGCAATGGGAGCACAATAGTGACTTTGCTTACGAGAAAACAACTCTTGCTCGTAGGACCAAAAACTGCATGTGATTCAACTCCATTTAGTACTGGGAAACAAACTCTAGCTCGACTTACAAGAAACACACTCTGCTTTTGAGAAAAGAGCAGTCTTCTAATCAACTGTGGTTCATATGGGGTCCGAACACTGAGCTTGCTCAGAACAAAAGAACTGTGCTTCCTACACACACGGGCCATATCTAGTTCAACTCTGCTTAGGAAACTGACAAGAACAGTAGCTCCTCTTCAGTCCAATACACTGTACTTGCTGGGAACAGACACGAGTGCTATTTGAACTGTGTATGGCAATGGGAGTGCAATAGTGACTTTCCTTACAAGAAAACAACTCTTGCTCGTAGGACCAAAAAGTGTATGTTGTTCAACTCCATTTAAGACTGCGAAACAAACACTAGCTCGCCTTACAAGAAACACACTCTGCTTTTGAGAAAAGAGCACTCTTCTACTCTAATGTGTTTTCTATGGGGTCCGAACATTGAGCTTGCTCAGAACAAAAGAACTGTGCTTCCTACACACAGGGGCCATATCAGGTTCAACTCTACTTAGCAAACTGACAAGAACAGTAGCTCGGCTTCAGTCCAATACACTGTAATTGCTGGGAACAGACGCCAGTGCTATTTGCACTGTGTATGGCAATGGGAGCACAATAATGACTTTCCTTACCAGAAAACAACTCTTGCTCATAGGACCAAAAACTGCATGTGATTCAACTCCATTTAGGACTGGGAAACAAACGCTAGCTCGCCTTACAGGAAACACACTCTGCTTTAGAGAAAAGAGCACTCTTCTACTCTACTGTGTATCCTATGGGGTCCGAACAGTGAGCTTGCTCAGAACAAAAGAACTGTGCTTCCTCCACACACGGGCCATATCTAGTTCAATTCTGCTTAGGAAACTGACAAGAACAGTAGATCCTCTTCAGTCCAATACACTGTACATGCAGGGAACAGACGCTAGTGCTATTTGTCCTCTGTATGACAATGGGAGCGCAATAGTGACTCTTCTTAACCGAAAACACCTCTTGCACGAAGGACCAGAAACTGCAAGTGATTCAACTCCATTTCTGACTGGGAAACAAACACTAGCTCGCCTTACAAGAAACACACTCTGCTTTTGAGAAAAGAGCACTCTTCTACTCTACTGTGTTTCCTATGGGGTCCGAACAGTGAGCTTGCTCAGAACAAAAGAACTGTGCTTCCTACACACAGGGGCCATATCTAGTTCAACTCTGCTTAGGAAACTGACAAGAACAGTAGCTCCGCTTCAGTCCAATACACTGTACTTGCTGGGAACAGACGCGAGTGGTATTTGAACTGTGTATGGCAATGGGAGCGCAATAGTGACTTTCCTTACCAGAAAACAACTCTTGCTGGTAGGACCAGAAACTGCATGTGATTCAACTCCATTTAGAACTGGGAAACAAACGCTAGCTCGCCTTACAAGAAACACACTCTGCTTTTGAGAAAAGAGAAATCTTCTACTCTACTGTGTTTCCTACAGGGCCAGAGAGTGTGTTTGCTCAGAACAAAAGAACTGTGCTTCCTACAAATACGGCCATATCTAGTTCAATTCTGCTTAGGAAACTGACAAAAACAGTAGATCCTCTTCAGTCCAATACACTGTACATGCTGGGAAAAGACGCCAGTGCTATTTGCCCTGTGTCTGACAATGGGAGCGCATAGTGACTTTCCTTATCAGAAAACAACTCTTGCTTGTAGGACCAAAAACAGGATGTGATTAAACTCCATTTAGTACTGGGAAACAAACGCTAGCTTGCCTTACAAGAAACACACTCTGCTTTTGAGAAAAGAGCACACTTCTACTCTACTGTGTTTCCTATGGGGTCCGAAAAGTGAGCTTGCTCAAAACAAAAGAACTGTGCTTCATACAAATACAGCCATATCTAGTTCAATTCTGCTTAGGAAACTGACAAGAACAGTAGATCCTCTTCATTCCAATACACTGTACATGCTGGGAACAGACGCCAGTGCTCTTTGCCCTGTGTATGACAATTGGAGCACAATAGTGACTCTTCTTACCAGAAAACAACTCTTGCTCGTAGGACAAGAAACTGCATGTGATTCAACTCCATTTAGGACTGGGAAACAAACGCTAGCTCGCCTTACAAGAAACACACTCTGCTTTTGAGACAAGAGCACTCTTCTTCTCTACTGTGTATCCTATGGGGTCCGAACAGTGAGCTTGCTAAGAACAAAATAACTGTGCTTCCTCCACACACGGGCCATATCTAGTTCAACTCTGCTTAGGAAACTGACAAGAACAGTAGCTCCTCTTCAGTCCAATACACTGTACATGCAGGGAACAGACGCTAGTGCTATTTGTCCTCTGTATGACAATGGGAGCGCAATAGTGACTCTTCTTATCAGAAAACAACTCTTGCACGTAGGACCAGAAACTGCATGGGATTCAACTCCATTTCTGACTGGGAAACAAACAGTAGCTCGCCTTACAAGAAACACACTCTGCTTTTGAGAAAAGAGCACTCTTCTACTCTACTGTGTTTCCTATGGGGTCCGAAAAGTGAGCTTGCTCAAAACAAAAGAAATGTGCTTCCTACACACAGGGGCCATATCTAGTTCAACTCTGCTTAGGAAACTGACAAGAATAGTAGATCCTCTTCAGTCCAATACACTGTACTTGCTGGGAACAGACGCGAGTGCTATTTGCACTGTATATGGCAATGGCAGCGCAATAGTGACTTTCCTTACCAGAAAACAATTCTTGCTGGTAGGACCAGAAACTGCATGTGATTCAACTCCATTTAGGACTGGGAAAAAAACGCTAGCTCGCCTTACAAGAAACACACTCTGCTTTTGAGAAAAGAGCACTCTTCTACTCTACTGTGTTTCCTATGGGGTCCGAACAGTGAGCTTGCTCAAAACAAAAGAACTGTGCTTCCTACACACAGGGGCCATATCTAGTTCAACTCTGCTTAGGAAACTGACAAGAATAGTTGATCCTCTTCAGTCCAATACACTGTACTTGCTGGGAACAGACGCGAGTGCTATTTGCACTGTATATGGCAATGGCAGCGCAATAGTGACTTTCCTTACCAGAAAACAACTCTTGCTGGTAGGACCAGAAACTGCATGTGATTCAACTCCATTTAGGACTGGGAAACAAACGCTAGCTCGCCTTACAAGAAACACACTCTGCTTTTGAGAAAAGAGCAATCTTCTACTCTACTGTGTTTCCTATAGGGCCAGAACAGTGTGTTTGCTCAGAACAAAAGAACTGTGCTTCCTACAAATACAGCCATATCTAGTTCAATTCTGCTTAGGAAACTGAAAAGAACAGTAGATCCTCTTCAGTCCAATACACTGTACATGCTGAGAATAGACGCCAGTGCTATTTGCCCTGTGTCTGACAATGGGAGCGCAATAGTGACTTTCCTTACCAGAAAACAACTCTTGCTCTTAGGACAAGAAACTGCATGTGATTTAACTCCATTTAGGACTGGGAAACAAACGCTAGCTCACTTTACCAGAAACACACTCTGCTTCTGAGAAAAGAGCACTCTTCTACTCTACTGTGTTTACTATGGGGTCCGAACAGTGAGCTTGCTCAGAAGAAAAGAACTGTGCTTCCTCCACACACGGGCCATATCTAGTTCAACTCTGCTTAAGAAACTGACAAGAACAGTAGATCCTCTTCAGTCCAATACACTGTACATGCAGGGAAAAGACGCTAGTGCTATTTGTCCTCTGTATGACAAAGGGAGCGCAATAGTGACTCTTCTTATCAGAAAACACCTCTTGCACGAAGGTCCAGAAACTGCAAGGGATTCAACTCCATTTCTGACTGGGAAACAAACACTAGCTCGCCTTACAAGAAACACACTCTGCTTTTGAGAAAAGAGCACTCTTCTACTCTACTGTGTTTCCTATGGGGTCCGAACAGTGAGCTTGCTCAGAACAAAAGAACTGTGCTTCCTACACACAGGGGCCATATCTAGTTCAACTCTGCTTAGGAAACTGACAAGAACAGTAGCTCCGCTTCAGTCCAATACACTGTACTTGCTGGGAACAGACGCGAGTGGTATTTGAACTGTGTATGGCAATGGGAGCGCAATAGTGACTTTCCTTACCAGAAAACAACTCTTGCTGGTAGAACCAGAAACTGCATGTGATTCAACTCCATTTAGGACTGGGAAACAAACGCTAGCTCGCCTTACAAGAAACACACTCTGCTTTTGAGAAAAGAGCAATCTTCTACTCTACTGTGTTTCGTATAGGGCCAGAACAGTGTGTTTGCTCAGAACAAAAGAACTGTGCTTCCTACAAATACGGCCATATCTAGTTCAATTCTGCTTAGGAAACTGACAAGAACAGTAGATCCTCTTCAGTCCAATACACTGTACATGCTGAGAACAGACGCCAGTGCTATTTGCCGTGTGTCTGACAATGGGAGCGCAATAGTGACTTTCCTTACCAGAAAACAACTCTTGCTCGTAGGACCAAAAACAGGATGTGATTCAACTCCATTTAGTACTGGGAAACAAACGCTAGCTAGCCTTACAAGAAACACACTCTGCTTTTGAGAAAAGAGCACTCTTCTACTCTACTGTGTTTCCTATGGGGTCCGAAAAGTGAGCTTGCTCAGAACAAAAGAACTGTGCTTCATACAAATAAGGCCATATCTAGTTCAATTATGCTTAGGAAACTGACAAGAACAGTAGATCCTCTTCATTCCAATACACTGTACATGCTGGGAACAGACGCCAGTGCTATTTGCCCTGTGTATGACAATTGGAGCACAATAGTGACTCTTCTTACCAGAAAACAACTCTTGCTCGTAGGACAAGAAACTGCATGTGATTCAACTCCATTTAGGACTGGAAAACAAACGCTAGCTCGCCTTACAAGAAACACACTCTGCTTTTGAGAAAAGAGCACTCTTCTACTCTACTGTGTATCCTATGGGGTCCGAACAGTGAGCTTGATAAGAACAAAAGAACTGTGCTTCCTCCACACACGGGCCATATCTAGTTCAACTCTGCTTAGGAAACTGACAAGAACAGTAGCTCCTCTTCAGTCCAATACACTGTACATGCAGGGAACAGACGCTAGTGCTATTTGTCCTCTGTATGACAATTGGAGCACAATAGTGACTCTTCTTATCAGAAAACACCTCTTGCACGTAGGACCAGAAACTGCATGGGATTCAACTCCATTTCTGACTGGGAAACAAACACTAGCTCGCCTTACAAGAAACACACTCTGCTTTTGAGAAAAGAGCACTCTTCTACTCTACTGTGTTTCCTAGAGGGTCCGAACAGTGAGCTTGCTCAGAACAAAAGAACAGTGGTTCCTACACACAGGGGCCATATCTAGTTCAACTCTGCCTAGCAAACTGACAAGAACAGTAGCTCCGCTTCAGTCCAATACACTGTACATGCTGGGAACAGACGCGAGTGCTATTTGCACTGTGTATGGCAATGGGAGCGCAAGAGTGACTTTCCTTACCAGAAAACAACTCTTGCTCGTAGGACCAGATACTGCATGTGATTCAACTCCATTTAGGATTGGGAAACAAACGCTAGCTCGCCTTACAAGAAACATACTCTGCTTTTGAGAAAAGAGCACTCTTCTACTCTACTGTGTTTCCTATGGTGTCCGAACAGTGAGCTTGCTCAGAACAAAAGAACTGTGCTTCCTACACACAGGGGCCATATCTAGTTCAACTCTGCTTAGGAAACTGACAAGAACAGTAGCTCCTCTTCAGTCCAATACAATGTACTTGCTGGGAACAGACGCGAGTGCTATTTGCACTGTGTATTGCATTGGAAGCGCAATAGTGACTTTCCTTACCAGAAAACAACTCTTGCTCGTAGGACCAAAAACAGGATGTGATTCAACTCCATTTAGTACTGGGAAACAAACGCTAGCTTGCCTTACGAGAAACACACTCTGCTTTTGAGAAAAGAGTACTCTTCTACTCTACTGTGTTTCCTAGGGGGTCCGAACAGTGAGCTTGCTCAGAACAAAAGAACAGTGCTTCCTACACACACTGGCCATATCTAGTTCAACTCTGCTTAGCAAACTGACAAGAACAGTAGCTCCGCTTCAGTCCAATACACTGTACTTGCTGGGAAAAGACGCGAGTGCTATTTGCACTGTGTATGGCAATGGGAGCACCAAGAGTGACTTTCTTTACCAGAAAACAACTCTTGCTCATAGGACCAAAAACTGCATGTGATTCAACTCCATTTAGGACTGGGAAACAAACGCTAGCTCGCCTTACAAGAAACACACTCTGCTTTTGAGAAAAGAGCACTATTCTACTCTACTGTGTTTCTTATAGGGTCAGAAGAGTGAGCTTGCTCAGAACAAAAGAACTATGCTTCATACAAATACGGCAATATCTAGTTCAATTATTATTAGGAAACTGAAAAGAACAGTAGATCCTCTTCAGTCCAATACAGTGTACATGCTGGGAACAGACGCCAGTGTTATTTGCCCTGTGAATGACAATGGGAGCACAATAGTGACTCTTCTTACCAGAAAACAACTCTTGCTCGTAGGACAAGAAACTGCATGTGATTCAACTCCATTTAGGACTGGGAAACAAATGCTAGCTCGCTTTACAAGAAATACACTCTGCTTTTGAGAAAAGAGCACTCTTCTACTCTACTGTGTTTTCTATGGGGTCCGAACAGTGAGCTTGCTCAGAACAAAAGAACTGTGCTTCCTACACACAGGGGCAATATCTAGTTCAACTCTGCTTAGGAAACTGACAAGAACAGTAGCTCCGCTTCAGTCCAATACACTGTACTTGCTGGGAACAGACGCCAGTGCTACTTGCACTGTGTATGGAAATGCGAGCGCAATAATGACTTTCCTTAACAGAAAACAACTCTTGCTCGTAGGACCAAAAACTGCATGTGATTCAACTCCATTTAGGACTGGGAAACCAACGCTAGCTCGCCTTACAAGAAACACACTCTGCTTTTGAGAAAAGAGCACTCTTCTACTCTACTGTTTTTCCTATAGGGCCAGAACAGTGAGTTTGCTCAGAAAAAAGAACTGTGATTCCTAGAAATACGGCCATATCTAGTTCAATTCTGCTTAAGAAACTGACAAGAACAGTAGATCCTCTTCAGTCCAATGCACTGTACTTGCTGGGAACAGACGCGAGTGCTATTTGCACTGTGTATGGCAATGGGAGCGCCAAGAGTGACTTTCTTTACCAGAAAACAACTCTTGCTCATAGGACCAAAAACTGCATGTGATTCAACTCCATTTAGGACTGGGAAACAAACGCTAGCTCGTCTTACAAGAAACACACTCTGCTTTTGAGAAAAGAGCACTCTTCTACTCTACTGTGTTTCTTAAAGGGTCAGAACAGTGAGCTTGCTCAGAACAAAAGAACTATGCTTCATACAAATACGGCAATATCTAGTTCAATTATGCTTAGGAAACTAAAAGAACAGTAGATCCTCTTCAGTCCAATACAGTGTACATGCTGGGAACAGACGCCAGTGTTATTTGCCCTGTGAATGAAAATGGGAGCACAATAGTGACTCTTCTTAGTATAAAACAACTCTTGCTCGTAGGACAAGAAACTGCATGTGATTCAACTCCATTTAGGACTGGGAAACAAATGCTAGCTCGCTTTACAAGAAACACACTCTGCTTTTGAGAAAAGAGCACTCTTCTACTCTACTGTGTTTCCTATGGGGTCCGAACAGTGAGCTTGCTCAGAACAAAAGAACTGTGCTTCCTACACACAGGGGCAATATCTAGTTCAACTCTGCTTAGGAAACTGACAAGAACAGTAGCTCCGCTTCAGTCCAATACACTGTACTTGCTGGGAACAGACGCCAGTGCTACTTGCACTGTGTATGGCAATGCGAGCGCAATAATGACTTTCCTTAAGGAAAACAACTCTTGCTCGTAGGACCAAAAACTGCATGTGATTCAACTCCATTTAGGACTGGGAAACAAACGCTAGCTCGCCTTACAAGAAACACACTCTGCTTTTGAGAAATGAGAACTCTTCTACTCTACTTTTTTTCCTATAGGGCCAGAACAGTGAGTTTGCTCAGAAAAAAGAACTGTGATTCCTAGAAATACGGCCATATCTAGTTCAATTCTGCTTAAGAAACTGACAAGAACAGTAGATCCTCTTCAGTCCAATACACTGTACTTGCTGGGAACAGACGCGAGTGCTATTTGCACTTTGTATTTCAGTGGGAGCGCAAGAGTGACTTTCCTTACCAGAAAACAACTCTTGCTCATAGGACCAAAAACTGCATGTGATTCAACTCCATTTAGGACTGGGAAACAAACGCTAGCTCGCCTTACAAGAAACACACTCTGCTTTTGAGAAAAGAGCACTCTTCTACTCTACTGTGTTTCCTAGGGGGTCCGAACAGTGAGCTTGCTCAGAATAAAAGAACAGTGCTTCCTACACACAGGGGCCATATCTAGTTCAACTCTGCTTAGCAAACTGTCAAGAACAGTAGCTCCGCTTCAGTCCAATACACTGTACTTGCTGGGAACAGACGCGAGTGCTATTTGCACTGTGTATGGCATTGGAGCGCAAGCGTGACTTTCCTTACCAGAAAACATCTCTTGCTCATAAGACCAAAAACTGTATGTGATTCAACTTCATTTAGGACTGGGAAACAAACGCTAGCTCGCCTTACAAGAAACACACTCTGCTTTTGAGAAAAGAGCACTCTTCTACTCTACTGTGTTTCCTATAGGGCCAGAACAGTGAGTTTGCTCAGAAAAAAAGAACTGTGCTTCCTACAAATACGGCCATATCTAGTTCAATTCTGCTTAGGAAACTGACAAGAACAGTAGATCCTCTTCAGTCCAATACACTGTACTTGCTGGGAACAGACGCGAGTGCTATTTGCACTGTGTCTGACAATGGGAGCGCAATAGTGACTTTCCTTACTAGAAAACAACTCTTACTCGTAGGACCAAAAACAGGATGTGATTCAACTCCATTTAGTACTGGGAAACAAACGCTAACTTGCCTTACAAGAAACACACTATGCTTTTGAGAAAAGAGCACTCTTCTACTCTACTGTGTTTCCTATGGGGTCCGAAAATTGAGCTTGCTCAGAACAAAAGAACTGTGCTTCCTACACACACGGGCCATATCTAGTTCAACTCTGCTTAGGAAACTGACAAGAACGGTGGCTCCTCCTCAGTCCAATACACTGTCCTAGCTGGGAACAGACGCGAGTGCTATTTGTACTGTGTATGGCAATAGGAGCACAATAGTGACTCTTCTTATCAGAAAACAACTCTTGCTGATAGGACCAGAAACTGCATGGGATTCAACTCTATTTAGGACTGAGAAACAAACGATAGCTCGACTTACAAGAAACACACTCTGGATTGAGAAAGGAGCACTCTTCTACTCTAATGTGTTTCCTATAGGGCCAGAACAGTGAGCATTCTCAGAACAAAAGAACCGTGCTTCCTACACACATGGTCCATATCTAGTTAAACTCTGCTTAGGAAACTGACAAGAACAGTAGATCCTCTTCAGTCCAATACACTGTACATGCTGGGAACAAATGCCAGTGTGATTTCCCCTGTGGATGACAGTGGGAGCGCAATAGTGACTCTTCTTACCAGAAAACAACTCTTGCTCGTAGGACCAGATACTGCATGTGATTCAACTCCATTTAGGATTGGGAAACAAACGCTAGCTCGCCTTACAAGAAACACACTCTGCTTTTGAGAAAAGAGAACTCTTCTACTCTACTGTGTTTCTTATAGGCCCAGAACAGTGAGCTTGCTCAGAACAAAAGAACTGTGCTTCCTACACACACGGGCCATATCTAGTTCAACTCTGCTTAGGAAGCTGAAAAGAACAGTAGATCCTCTTCAGTCCAATACAGTGTACATGCTGTGAACAGACGCCAGTGTTATTTGCACTGTGAATGACAATGGGAGCACAATAGTGACTCTTCTTACCAGAAAACAACTCTTGCTCGTAGTACAAGAAACTGCATGTGATTCAACTCCATTTAGGACTGGGAAACAAATGCTAGCTCGCTTTACAAGAAACACACTCTGCTTTTGAGAAAAGAACACTCTTCTACTCTACTGTGTTTCCTATGGGGTCCGAACAGTGAGCTTGCTCAGAACAAAAGAACTGTGCTTCCTACACACAGGGGCCATATCTAGTTCAACTCTGCTTAGGAAACTGACAAGAACGGTGGCTCCTCCTCAGTCCAATACACTGTCCTAGCTGGGAACAGACGCGAGTGCTATTTGTACTGTGTATGGCAATAGGAGCGCAATAGTGACTCTTCTTATCAGAAAACAACTCTTGCTGATAGGACCAGAAACTGCATGGGATTCAACTCTATTTAGGACTGAGAAACACACGATAGCTCGACTTACAAGAAACACACTCTGGATTGAGAATGGAGCACTCTTCTACTCTACTGTTTTTCCTATAGGGCCAGAACAGTTAGTTTGCTCAGAAAAAAGAACTGTGATTCCTAGAAATACGGCCATATCTAGTTCAATTCTGCTTAAGAAACTGACAAGAACAGTAGATCCTCTTCAGTCCAATGCACTGTACTTGCTGGGAACAGACGCGAGTGCTATTTGCACTGTGTATGGCAATGGGAGCGCCAAGAGTGACTTTCTTTACCAGAAAACAACTCTTGCTCATAGGGCCAAAAACTGCATGTGATTCAACTCTTTTTAGGACTGGGAAACAAACGCTAGCTCGTCTTACAAGAAACACACTCTGCTTTTGAGAAAAGAGCACTCTTCTACTCTACTGTGTTTCTTAAAGTGTCAGAACAGTGAGCTTGCTCAGAACAAAAGAACTATGCTTCATACAAATACGGCAATATCTAGTTCAGTTATGCTTAGGAAACTGAAAAGAACAGTAGATCCTCTTCAGTCCAATACAGTGTACATGCTGGGAACAGACGCCAGTGTTATTTGCCCTGTGAATGACAATGGGAGCACAATAGTGACTCTTCTTACTATAAAACAACTCTTGCTCGTAGGACAAGAAACTGCATGTGATTCAACTCCATTTAGGACTGGGAAACAAATGCTAGCTCGCTTTACAAGAAACACACTCTGCTTTTGAGAAAAGAGCACTCTTACTCTACTGTGTTTCCTATGGGGTCCGAACAGTGAGCTTGCTCAGAACAAAAGAACTGTGCTTCCTACACACAGGGGCAATATCTAGTTCAACTCTGCTTAGGAAACTGACAAGAACAGTAGCTCCACTTCAGTCCAATACACTGTACTTACTGGGAACAGACGCCAGTGCTACTTGCACTGTGTATGGCAATGCGAGCGCAATAATGACTTTCCTTAAGGAAAACAACTCTTGCTCATAGGACCAAAAACTGCATGTGATTCAACTCCATTTAGGACTGGGAAACAAACGCTAGCTCGCCTTATGAGAAACACACTCTGCTTTTGAGAAATGAGCACTCTTCTACTCTACTGTTTTTCCTATAGGGCCAGAACAGTGAGTTTGCTCAGAAAAAAGAACTGTGATTCCTAGAAATACGGCCATATCTAGTTCAATTCTGCTTAAGAAACTGACAAGAACAGTAGATCCTCTTCAGTCCAATACACTGTACTTGCTGGGAACAGACGCGAGTGCTATTTGCACTTTGTATTTCAGTGGGAGCGCAAGAGTGACTTTCCTTACCAGAACACAACTCTTGCTCATAGGACCAAAAACTGCATGTGATTCAACTCCATTTAGGACTGGGAAACAAACGCTAGCTCGCCTTACAAGAAACACACTCTGCTTTTGAGAAAAGAGCACTCTTCTACTCTACTGTGTTTCCTAGGGGGTCCGAACAGTGAGCTTGCTCAGAATAAAAGAACAGTGCTTCCTACACACAGGGGCCATATCTAGTTCAACTCTGCTTAGCAAACTGTCAAGAACAGTAGCTCCGCTTCAGTCCAATACACTGTACTTGCTGGGAACAGACGCGAGTGCTATTTGCACTGTGTATGGCATTGGGAGCGCAAGCGTGACTTTCCTTACCAGAAAACATCTCTTGCTCATAGGACCAAAAACTGTATGTGATTCAACTTCATTTAGGACTGGGAAACAAACGCTAGCTCGCCTTACAAGAAACACACTCTGCTTTTGAGAAAAGAGCACTCTTCTACTCTACTGTGTTTCCTATAGGGCCAGAACAGTGAGTTTGCTCAGAAAAAAAGAACTGTGCTTCCTACAAATACGGCCATATCTAGTTCAATTCTGCTTAGGAAACTGACAAGAACAGTAGATCCTCTTCAGTCCAATACACTGTACTTGCTGGGAACAGACGCGAGTGCTATTTGCACTGTGTCTGACAATGGGAGCGCAATAGTGACTTTCCTTACTAGAAAACAACTCTTACTCGTAGGACCAAAAACAGGATGTGATTCAACTCCATTTAGTACTGGGAAACAAACGCTAACTTGCCTTACAAGAAACACACTATGCTTTTGAGAAAAGAGCACTCTTCTACTCTACTGTGTTTCCTATGGGGTCCGAAAATTGAGCTTGCTCAGAACAAAAGAACTGTGCTTCCTACACACACGGGCCATATCTAGTTCAACTCTGCTTAGGAAACTGACAAGAACGGTGGCTCCTCCTCAGTCCAATACACTGTCCTAGCTGGGAACAGACGCGAGTGCTATTTGTACTGTGTATGGCAATAGGAGCGCAATAGTGACTCTTCTTATCAGAAAACAACTCTTGCTGATAGGACCAGAAACTGCATGGGATTCAACTCTATTTAGGACTGAGAAACAAACGATAGCTCGACTTACAAGAAACACACTCTGGATTGAGAAAGGAGCACTCTTCTACTCTAATGTGTTTCCTATAGGGCCAGAACAGTGAGCATTCTCAGAACAAAAGAACCGTGCTTCCTACACACATGGTCCATATCTAGTTAAACTCTGCTTAGGAAACTGACAACAACAGTAGATCCTCTTCAGTCCAATACACTGTACATGCTGGGAACAAATGCCAGTGTGATTTCCCCTGTGGATGACAATGGGAGCACAATAGTGACTCTTCTTACCAGAAAACAACTCTTGCTCGTAGGACCAGATACTGCATGTGATTCAACTCCATTTAGGATTGGGAAACAAACGCTAGCTCGCCTTACAAGAAACACACTCTGCTTTTGAGAAAAGAGAACTCTTCTACTCTACTGTGTTTCTTATAGGCCCAGAACAGTGAGCTTCCTCAGAACAAAAGAACTGTGCTTCCTACACACACGGGCCATATCTAGTTCAACTCTGCTTAGGAAACTGAAAAGAACAGTAGATCCTCTTCAGTCCAATACACTGTACATGCTGGGAACAGACGCCAGTGCTATTTGCACTGTGAATGACAATGGGAGCACAATAGTGACTCTTCTTACCAGAAAACAACTCTTGTTCGTAGTACAAGAAACTGCATGTGATTCAACTCCATTTAGGACTGGGAAACAAATGCTAGCTCGCTTTACAAGAAACACACTCTGCTTTTGAGAAAAGAACACTCTTCTACTCTACTGTGTTTCCTATGGGGTCCGAACAGTGAGCTTGCTCAGAACAGAAGAACTGTGCTTCCTACACACAGGGGCAATATCTAGTTCAACTCTGCTTAGGAAACTGACAAGAACAGTAGCTCCGCTTCAGTCCAATACACTGTACTTGCTGGGAACAGACGCCAGTGCTATTTGCACTGTGTATTGCAATGGGAGCACAATAATGAATTTCCTTACCAGAAAACAACTCTTGCTCATAGGACCAAAAACTGCATGTGATTCAACTCCATTTAGAACTGGGAAACAAATGCTAGCTCGCCTTACAAGAAACACACTCTGCTTTTGAGAAAAGAGCACTCTTCTACTCTACTGTGTTTCCTAGGGGGTCCGAACAGTGAGCTTGCTCAGAACAAAAGAACAGTGCTTCCTACACACAGGGGCCATATCTAGTTCAACACTCCTTAGCAAACTGACAAAAACAGTAGCTCCGCTTCAGTCCAATACACTGTACTTCCTGGGAACAGACGCGAGTGCTATTTGCACTGTGTATGGAAATGGGAGCGCAAGAGTGACTTTGCTTACGAGAAATCAACTCTTGCTCATAGGACCAAAAACTGCATGTGATACAACTCCATTTAGGATTGGGAAACAAACTCTAGCTCGCATTACAAGAAACACACTCTGCTTTTGAGAAAAGAGCAGTCTTCTATTCTACTATGGTTCATATGGGGTCCGAACACTGAGCTTGCTCAGAACAAAAGAACTGTGCTTCCTACACACACGGGCCATATCTAGTTCAACTCTGCTTAGGAAACTGACAAGAACAGTAGCTGCTCTTCAGTCCAATACACTGTACTTGCTGGGAACAGACACGAGTGCTATTTGAACTGTGTATGGCAATGGGAGTGCAATAGTGACTTTGCATACCAGAAAACAACTCTTGCTCGTAGGACCAAAAACTGTATGTGATTCAACTCCATTTAGGACTGAGAAACAAACACTAGCTCGCCTTACAAGAAACACACTCTGCTTTTGAGAAAAGAGCACTCTTCTACTCTTCTGTGTTTCCTATGTGGTCCGAACAGTGAGCTTGCTCAGAACAAAAGAACTGTGCTTCCTACACACAGAGGCCATATCTAGTTCAACTCTGCTTAGCAAACTGACAAGAACAGTAGCTCCGCTTCAGTCCAATACACTGTACTTGCTGGGAACAGATGCGAGTGCTATTTGCACTGTGTATGGAAATGGGAGCGCAATAGTGACTTTCCTTACCAGAAAACAACTATTGCACATAGGACCAAAAACTGCATGTGATTCAACTCCATTTAGGACTGGGAAACAAATGCTAGCTCGCCTTACAAGAAACACACTCTGCTTTTGAGAAAAGAGCACTCTTCTACTCTACTGTGTCTCCTATAGGGCCAGAACAGTGAGTTTGCTCAGAACAAAAGAACTGTGCTTCCTACAAATACGGCCATATCTAGTTCACTTCTGCTTAGGAAACTGACAAGAACAGTAGATCCTCTTCAGTCCAATACACTGTACATGCTGGGAACAGACGCCAGTGCTATTTGCCCTGTGTATGACAATGGGAGCACAATAGTTACTCTTCTTACCAGAAAACAACTCTTGCTCGTAGGACCAGAAACTGCATGGGATTCAACAACATTTAGGACTGGGAAAGAAACGCTAGCTCGCCTTACAAAAAACACACTCTGCTTTTGAGAAAAGAGCACTCTTCTACTCTACTGTGTTTCCTATGGGGTCCGAACAGTGAGCTTGCTCAGAACAAAAGAACTGTGCTTCCTACACACAGGGGCCATATCCAGATCAACTCTGCTTAGGAAACTGACAAGAACAGTAGCGCCTCTTCAGTCCAATACACTGTACTTGCAGGGAACAGACGCGAGTTCTATTTGCACTGTGTGTGGCATTGGGAGCACAATAGTGACTTTCCTTACCAGAAAACAACTCTTGCTCGTAGGACCAAAAACTGCATATGATTCAACTCCATTTAGGAATGGGAAACAAACGCTAGCTTGCCTTACAAGAAACACACTCTGCTTTTGAGAAAAGAGCACTCTTCTACTCTACTGTGTTTCCTATGGGATCCTAACAGTGAGCTTGCTCAGAACAAAAGAATTGTGCTTAATGCACACATGGGCCATATCTAGTTCAACTCTGCTTAGGAAACTGACAAGAATGGTAGCTCCGCTTCAGTCCAATACACTGTACTTGCTGGGAACAGACGCGAGTGCTATTTGCCCTGTGTATGCCAATGGGAGCGCAAGAGTGACTTTCCTTACCAGAAAACAACTCTTGCTCATAGGACCAAAAACTGTATGTGATTCAACTCCATTTAGGACTGGGAAACAAACGCTAGCTCGCCTTACAAGAAACACACTCTGCTTTTGAGAAAAGAGCACTCTTCTACTCTACTGTTTTTCCTATAGGGCAAGAACAGTGAGCTTGCTCAGAACAAAAGAACTGTGCTTCATACAAATACGGCCATATCTAGTTCAATTATGATTAGGAAACTGAAAAGAACAGTAGATCCTCTTCAGTCCAATACAGTGTACATGCTGGGAACAGACGCCAGTGTTATTTGCCCTGTGAATGACAATGGGAGCATAATAGTGACTCTTCTTACCAGAAAACAACTCTTGCTCGTAGGACAAGAAACTACATGTGATTCAACTCCATTTAGGACTGGGAAACAAACGCTAGCTCGCTTTACTAGAAACACACTCTGCTTCTGAGAAAAGAGCACTCTTCTACTCTACTGTGTTTACTATGGTGTCCGAACAGTGAGCTTGCTCAGAACAAAAGAACTGTGCTTCCTACACACAGGGGCAATATCAGGTTCAACTCTACTTAGCAAACTGTCAAGAACAGTAGCTCGGCTTCAGTCCAATACACTGTAATTGCTGGGAACAGACGCCAGTGCTATTTGCACTGTGTATGGCAATGGGAGCACAATAATGACTTTCCTTACCAGAAAACAACTCTTGCTCATAGGACCAAAAACTGCATGTGATTCAACTCCATTTAGGACTGGGTAACAAACGCTAGCTCGCCTTACAGGAAACACATTCTGCTTTAGAGGAAAGAGCACTCTTCTACTCTACTGTGTATCCTATGGGGTCCGAACAGTGAGCTTGCCCAGAACAAAAGAACTGTGCTTCCTCCACACACGGGCCATATCTAGTTCAACTCTGCCAGGAAACTGACAAGAACAGTAGATCCTCTTCAGTCCAATACACTGTACATGCAGGGAACAGACGCTAGTGCTATTTGTCCTCTGTATGACAATGGGAGCGCAATAGTGACTCTTCTTATCAGAAAACACCTCTTGCACGTAGGACCAGAAACTGCAAGGGATTCAACTCCATTTCTGACTGGGAAACAAACACTAGCTCGCCTTACAAGAAACACACTCTGCTTTTGAGAAAAGAGCACTCTTCTACTCTACTGTGTTTCCTATGAGGTCCGAACAGTGTGTTTGCTCAGAACAAAAGGACTGTGCTTCCTACAAATACGGCCATATCTAGTTCAATTCTGCTTAGGAAACTGACAAGAACAGTAGATCCTCTTCAGTCCAATATACTGTACATGCTGGGAACAGACGCCAGTGCTATTTGCCCTGTGTCTGACAATGGGAGCGCAATAGTGACTTTCTTTACCAGAAAACAACTCTTGCTCGTAGGACCAAAAACAGGATGTGATTCAACTCCATTTAGTACTGGGAAACAAACGCTAGCTTGCCTTACAAGAAACACACTCTGCTTTTGAGAAAAGAGCACTCTTCTACTCTACTGTGTTTCCTATGGGGTCCGAACAGTGAGCTTGCTCCGAACAAAAGAACTGTGCTTCATACAAATACGGCCATATCTAGTTCAATTATGCTTAGGAAACTGAAAAGAACAGTAGATCCTCTTCAGTCCAATACAGTGTACATGCTGGGAACAGACGCCAGTGTTTTTTGCCCTGTGAATGACAATGGGAGCACAATAGTGACTCTTCTTACCAGAAAACAACTCTTGCTCGTAGGACCAAAAACAGGATGTGATTCAACTCCATTTAGTATTGGGAAACAAACTCTAGCTCGCCTTACAAGAAACACACTCTGCTTTTGAGAAAAGAGCACTCTTCTACTCTACTGTATTTCCTATGTGGTCCGAACAGTGAGCTTGCTCAGAACAAAAGAACTGTGCTTCCTACACACAGGGGCCATATCTAGTTCAACTCTGCTTAGGAAACTGACAGGAACAGTAGCTCCGCTTCAGTCCAATACATTGTACTTGCTGGGAACAGACGCGAGTGCTATTTGCAGTGTGTATTTCAATGGGAGCACAAGAGTGACTTTCCTTACCAGAAAACAACTCTTGCTCATAGGACCAAAAACTGCATGTGATTCAACTCCATTTAGGACTGGGAAACAAACACTAGCTCGCCTTAGAAGAAACACACTCTGCTTTTGAGAAAAGAGCACTCTTCTACTCTACTGTGTTTCCTAGTGGGTCAGAACAGTGAGCTTGCGCAGAACAAAAGAACAGTGCTTCCTACACACAGGGGCCATATCTAGTTCAACTCTGCTTAGCAAACTGACAAGAACAGTAGCTCCGCTTCAGTCCAATACGCTGTACTTGCTGGGAACAGACGCGAGTGCTATTTGCACTGTGTATGGCAATGGGAGCGCAAGTGTGACTTTCCTTATCAGAAAACATCTCTTGCTAATAGGACCAAAAACTGCATGTGATTCAACTCCATTTAGGACTGGGAAACAAACTATAGCTCGCCTTACAAGAAACACACTCTGCTTTTGAGAAAAGAGCACTCTTGTACTCTACTGTGTTTCCTATAGGGCCAGAACAGTGAGCTTGCTCAGAACAAAAGAAATGTGCTTCATACAAATACGGCCATATCTAGTTCAATTATGCTTAGGAAACTGAAAAGAACAGTAGATCCTCTTCAGTCCAATACAGTGTACATGCTGGGAACAGACGCCCTTGTTATTTGCCCTGTGAATGACAATGGGAGTACAATAGTGACTCTTCTTACCAGAAAACAACACTTGCTCGTAGTACAAGTAAGTGCATGTGATTCAACTCCATTTAGGACTGGGAAACAAATGCTAGCTCGCTTTACAAGAAACACACTCTGCTTTTGAGAAAAGAGCACTCTTCTACTCTACTGTGTTTCCTATGGGGTCCGAACTGTGATCTTGCTCAGAACATTAGAACTGTGCTTCCTACACACAGGGGCAATATCTAGTTCAACTCTGCTTAGGAAACTGACAAGAACAGTAGCTCCGCTTCAGTCCAATACACTGTACTTGCTGGTAACAGACGCCAGTGCTACTTGCACTGTGTATGGCAATGCGAGCGCAATAATGACTTTCCTTAACAGAAAACAACTCTTGCTCGTAGGACCAAAAACTGCATGTGATTCAACTCCATTTAGGCCTGGGAAACAAACGCTAGCTCGCCTTACAA
This sequence comes from Peromyscus eremicus, assembly GCF_949786415.1. Classification (NCBI taxonomy): domain Eukaryota; kingdom Metazoa; phylum Chordata; class Mammalia; order Rodentia; family Cricetidae; genus Peromyscus; species Peromyscus eremicus. Next base: position 6,001 of record NW_026734669.1, on the reverse strand, counting down.
GAAACACACTCTGCTTTTGAGAAAAGAGCAATCTTCTACTCTACTGTTTTTCCTATAGGGCCAGAACAGTGAGTTTGCTCAGAACAAAAGAACTGTGATTCCTACAAATACGGCCATATCTAGTTCAATTCTGCTTAAGAAACTGACAAGAACAGTAGATCCTCTTCAGTCCAATACAGTGTACATGCTGGGAACAGACGCCAGTGTTATTTGCCCTGTGAATGACAATGGGAGCACAATAGTGACTCTTCTTACCAGAAAACAACTCTTGCTCGTAGGACAAGAAACTGCATGTGATTCAACTCCATTTAGGACTGGGAAACAAATGCTAGCTCACTTTACAAGAAACACACTCTGCTTTTGAGAAAAGAGCACTCTTCTACTCTACTGTGTTTCCTATGGTGTCTGAACAGTGAGCTTGCTCAAACAAAAGAACTGTGCTTCCTACACACAGGGGCAATATCTAGTTCAACTCTGCTTAGGAAACTGACAAGAACAGTAGCTGCTCTTCAGTCCAATACACTGTACTTGCTGGGAACAGACACGAGTGCTATTTGAACTGTGTATGGCAATGGGAGTGCAATAGTGACTTTCCTTACCAGAAAACAACTCTTGCTCGTAGGACCAAAAACTGTATGTGATTCAACTCCATTTAGGACTGAGAAACAAACACTAGCTCGCCTTACAAGAAACACACTCTGCTTTTGAGAAAAGAGCACTCTTCTACTCTAAAGTGTTTTCTATGGGGTCCGAACATTGAGCTAGCTCAGAACAAAAGAACTGTGCTTCCTACACACAGGGGCCATATCTAGTTCAGCTCTGCTTAGGAAACTGACAAGAACAGTAGCTCCGCTTCAGTCCAATACTCTGTACTTGCTGGGAAAAGACGCCAGTGCTATTTGCCCTGTGTATGACAATGGGAGTGTGATAGTGACTCTTCTTACCAGAACACAACTCTTGCTCGTAGGACCAGAAACTGCATGGGATTCAACTACATTTCTGACTGGCAAACAAACACTAGCTCGCATTACAAGAAACACACTCTCCTTTTGAGAAAAGAGCACTCTTCTACTCGACTGTGTTTCCTATGGGGTCCGAACAGTGAGCTTGCTCAGAAAAAACAACTGTGCTTTCTACACACAGGGGCCATATATAGTTCAACTCTGCTTAGAAAACTGACAAGAACAGTAGCTCTGCTTCAGTCCAATACTGTACTTGCTGGGAACAGACGCAAGTGCTATTTACACTGTATATGGCAATGGGAGCGTATTAGTGATTTTTTTTAACCAGAAAACACCTCTTGCTCGTAGGACCAGAAACTGTATGGGATTCAATTCCATTTAGGACTGGGAAACAAACACTAGCTCGCCTTACAAGAAACACACTCTGCTTTTGAGAAAACAGCACTCTTCTACTCTTCTGTGTTTCCTATGTGGTCCGAAGAGTGAGCTTGCGCAGAACAAAAGAACTGTGCTTCCTACACACAGAGGCCATATCTAGTTAAACTCTGCTTAGCAAACTGACAAGAAAAGTAGCTCCGCTTCAGTCCAATACACTGTACTTGCTGGGAACAGATGCGAGTGCTATTTGCACTGTGTATGGAAATGGGAGCGCAATAGTGACTTTCCTTACCAGAAAACAACTATTGCACATAGGACCAAAAACTGCATGTGATTCAACTCCATTTAGGACTGGGAAACAAACGCTAGCTCGCCTTACAAGAAACACACTCTGCTTTTGAGAAAAGAGCACTCTTCTACTCTACTGTGTCTCCTATAGGGCCAGAACAGTGAGTTTGCTCAGAACAAAAGAACTGTGCTTCCTACAAATACGGCCATATCTAGTTCACTTCTGCTTAGGAAACTGACAAGAACAGTAGATCCTCTTCAGTCCAATACACTGTACATGCTGGGAACAGACGCCAGTGCTATTTGCCCTGTGTATGACAATGGGAGCACAATAGTTACTCTTCTTACCAGAAAACAACTCTTGCTCGTAGGACCAGAAACTGCATGGGATTCAACTCCATTTAGGTCTGGGAAACAAACGCTAGCTCGCCTTACAAAAAACACACTCTGCTTTTGAGAAAAGAGCACTCTTCTACTCTACTGTGTTTCCCATGGGGTCCGAACAGTGAGCTTGCTCAGAAAAAAAGAACTGTGCTTCCTACACACATGGGCCATATCTAGTTCAACTCTGCTTAGGAAACTGACAAGAACAGTAGCTCCTCTTCAGTCCAATACACTGTACTTGCTGGGAACAGACGCGAGTGCTATTTGCCCTGTGTATGACAATGGGAGCACAATAGTGACTCTTCTTACCAGAAAACAACTCTTGCTCGTAGGACCAGATACTGCATGTGATTCAACTCCATTTAGGATTGGGAAACAAACGCTAGCTCGCCTTACAAGAAACATACTCTGCTTTTGAGAAAAGAGCACTCTTCTACTCTACTGTGTTTCCTATGGGGTCCGAACAGTGAGCTTGCTCAGAACAAAAGAACTGTGCTTCCTACACACAGGGGCCATATCCAGTTCAACTCTGCTTAGGAAACTGACAAGAACAGTAGCTCCGCTTCAGTCCAATACACTGTACTTGCTGGGAACAGACGCGAGTGCTATTTGCAGTGTGTATTTCAATGGGAGCACAAGAGTGACTTTCCTTACCAGAAAACAACTCTTGCTCATAGGACCAAAAACTGCATGTGATTCAACTCCATTTAGGACTGGGAAACAAATGCTAGCTTGCCTTACGAGAAACACACTCTGCTTTTGAGAAAAGAGCACTATTCTACTCTACTGTGTTTCTTATAGGGTCAGAACAGTGAGCTTGCTCAGAACAAAAGAACTATGCTTCATACAAATACGGCAATATCTAGTTCAATTATGCTTAGGAAACTGAAAAGAACAGTAGATCCTCTTCAGTCCAATACAGTGTACATGCTGGGAACAGACGCCAGTGTTATTTGCCCTGTGAATGACAATGGGAGCACAATAGTGACTCTTCTTACCAGAAAACAACTCTTGCTCGTAGGACAAGAAACTGCATGTGATTCAACTCCATTTAGGACTGGGAAACAAATGCTAGCTCGCTTTACAAGAAACACACTCTGCTTTTGAGAAAAGAGCACTCTTCTACTCTACTGTGTTTCCTAGGTTGTCCGAACAGTGAGCTTGCTCAGAACAAAAGAACAGTGCTTCCTACACACAGGGGCCATATCTAGTTCAACTCTGCTGAGCAAACTGACAAGAACAGTAGCTCCGCTTCAGTCCAATACGCTGTACTTGCTGGGAACTGACGCGAGTGCTGTTTGCACTGTGTATGGCAATGGGAGCGCAAGAGTGACTTTCCTTACCAGAAAACAACTCTTGCTATTAGGACCAAAAACTGCATGTGATTCAACTCCATTTAGGACTGGGAAACAAACGATAGCTCGCCCTACAAGAAACACACTCTGCTTTTGAGAAAAGAGCACTCTTGTACTCTACTGTGTTTCCTATAGGGCCAGAACAGTGAGCTTGCTCAGAACAAAAGAAATGTGCTTCATACAAATACGGCCATATCTAGTTCAATTATGCTTAGGAAACTGAAAAGAACAGTAGATCCTCTTCAGTCCAATACAGTGTACATGCTGGGAACAGACGCCAGTGTTATTTGCCCTGTGAATGACAATGGGAGTACAATAGTGACTCTTCTTACCAGAAAACAACACTTGCTCGTGGTACAAGAAAGTGCATGTGATTCAACTCCATTTAGGACTGGGAAACAAATGGTAGCTCTTTACAAGAAACACACTCTGCTTTTGAGAAAAGAGCACTCTTCTACTCTACTGTGTTTCCTATGGGGTCCGAACAGTGACCTTGCTCAGAACATTTGAACTGTGCTTCCTACACACAGGGGCAATATCTAGTTCAACTCTGCTTAGGAAACTGAGAAGAACAGTAGCTCGGCTTCAGTGCAATACACTGTACTTGCTGGGAACAGACGCCAGTTTTATTTGCCCTGTGTATGACAATGGGAGCACAATAGTGACTCTTCTTACCAGAAAACAACTCTTGCTCGTAGGACAAGAAAGTGCATGTGATTCAACTCCATTTAGGACTGGGAAACAAACGCTAGCTCGCCTTACAAGAAAAACACTCTGCTTTTGAGAAAAGAGCACTCTTCTACTCTACTGTGTATCCTATGTGGTCCGAACAGTGAGCTTGCTCAGAACAACAGAACTGTGCTTCCTCCACACACGGGCCATATCTAGTTCAACTCTGCTTAGGAATCTGACAGGAACAGTAGCTCCACTTCAGTCCAATACACTGTACATGCAGGGAACAGACACCAGTGCTATTTGTCCTCTGTATAACAATGGGAGCGCAATAGTGACTTTTCTTATCAGAAAACACCTCTTGCTCGTAGGACCAGAAACTGCATGGGATTCAACTCAATTTCTGACTGGGAAACAAACACTAGCTCGCCTTACAAGAAACACACTCTGCTTTTGAGAAAAGAGCACTCTTCTACTCTACTGTATTTCCTATGTGGTCCGAACAGTGAGCTTGCTCAGAACAAAAGAACTGTGCTTCCTACACACAGGGGCCATATCTAGTTCAACTCTGCTAAGGAAACTGACAGGAACAGTAGCTCTGCTTCAGTCCAATACACTGTACTTGCTGGGAACAGACGCGAGTGCTATTTGCAGTGTGTATTTCAATGGGAGCACAAGAGTGACTCTTCTTACCAGAAAACAACTCTTGCTCATAGGACCAAAAACTGCATGTGATTCAACTCCATTTAGGACTGGGAAACAAACGCTAGCTCGCCTTAGAAGAAACACACTCTGCTTTTGAGAAAAGAGCACTCTTCTACTCTACTGTGTTTCCTAGGGGGTCAGAACAGTGAGCTTGCGCAGAACAAAAGAACAGTGCTTCCTACACACAGGGGCCATATCTAGTTCAACTCTGCTTAGCAAACTGACAAGAACAGTAGCTCCTCTTTAGTCCAATACGCTGTACTTGCTGGGAACAGACGCGAGTGCTATTTGCACTGTGTATGGTAATGGGAGCGCAAGTGTGACTTTCCTTACCAGAAAACATCTCTTGCTAATAGGACCAAAAACTGCATGTGATTCAACTCCATTTAGGACTGGGAAACAAACTATAGCTCGCTTTACAAGAAACACACTCTGCTTTTGAGAAAAGAGCACTCTTGTACTCTACTGTGTTTCCTATAGGGCCAGAACAGTGAGCTTGCTCAGAACAAAAGAAATGTGCTTCATACACACAGGGGCCATATCTAGTTCAACTCTGCTTAGGAAACTGACAGGAACAGTAGCTCCGCTTCAGTCCAATACACTGTACTTGCTGGGAACAGACGCGAGTGCTATTTGCAGTGTGTATTTCAATGGGAGCACAAGAGTGACTTTCCTTACCAGAAAACAACTCTTGCTCATAGGACCAAAAACTGCATGTGATTCAACTCCATTTAGGACTGGGAAACAAATGCTAGCTCGCTTTACAAGAAACACACTCTGCTTTTGAGAAAAGAGCACTCTTCTACTCTACTGTGTTTCCTATGGGGTCCGAACTGTGATCTTGCTCAGAACATTAGAACTGTGCTTCCTACACACAGGGGCAATATCTAGTTCAACTCTGCTTAGGAAACTGACAAGAACAGTAGCTCCGCTTCAGTCCAATACACTGTACTTGCTGGTAACAGACGCCAGTGCTACTTGCACTGTGTATGGCAATGCGAGCGCAATAATGACTTTCCTTAACAGAAAACAACTCTTGCTCGTAGGACCAAAAACTGCATGTGATTCAACTCCATTTAGGACTGGGAAACAAACGCTAGCTCGCCTTACAAGAAACACACTCTGCTTTTGAGAAAAGAGCAATCTTCTACTCTACTGTTTTTCCTATAGGGCCAGAACAGTGAGTTTGCTCAGAACAAAAGAACTGTGATTCCTACAAATACGGCCATATCTAGTTCAATTCTGCTTAAGAAACTG